>NC_133651.1:97416882-97716882 GCF_009905375.1 Apium graveolens
TGGGATCTCAGTGAAAACTGATGAATTCCCAATGTTGTGGTGGTTTCTTTTCTCAAATAACAAAATAACTGAAGAACATTTTAAAGTTTATGTCCTTTGTAAAACAGGTTTTTTTTAGAGTCGCCTGAGTGGTTGTGTGTTTGAGTTTGTGTTGTTAGAAATATGTGTATTAGTTTGATGATAAGTTAAACAAAACACTTAAGTAGAAATCTAGTGTTTGTAGCCTCAACGGATAAGACCATCTTGGCTATCCGTTGAAGGAGTAGCTTAGCAATAAGTTTAGTATTGTAGCACATTTCATTCTCTGGATTCAAGTTGTAATTCTTAGATGTTGTAGGAAATTATCAGTCATGTTGACTACTAGTGGATATGCAAATAGGAGGGCTAATTGTAAATATTTCATGCCTTGTAATTTTGTATAAGTGAAGAAGTATCAACGATATTGAAGACCTTCAACGGATAAGAAACAAAGCTTCAACGGATGTCTCTAATGCTTCAACGGATAATATCCATCAACGGATAAGTGCTTCAACGGATAAAGACTTCAACTGATAATGCATCAACGGATAAAGCTTCAACGGATAAAGCCTCAACGGATAAGGCATCAACGGATGAAAGCTTCAACGGATGCTTAGTTCATTAGCAGTTGATAGTGACAATTCACAAGCTGACAGAGGCACATGGGTTGACAGAGACAAACTGGAATGTGGAAGCCTCTAGGAGGAATCAAGAAAATGCAGCATTTCCATTCTGATGCAAACAAGGAAGTATTCAAAGATCTACATAAGCCTAAATTGCATTGGATAGAGAAATGAAGAAGAAACATGTGAAGAATCTTTTTAATTGTATTTTACAGTTTTGTCTTCACTTGTAAACTTGGTGATATATAAACCAAGTAGCAGCTAGTAATTAGAATTTTCCTGAGCTGTTTAGAAATCCAGAGAGAAAATCATCTAGTTTGTACTAGGAAGCAGCTGTGATTTAATTCTTTGAATCACAGATTTTCTGAAATAACACATCTCTGGTGGAACAACAAATCCACCAGAAAAGTTTTTAAGTTCTTTGTGTTCTTTACATTTGTGTTTGAATATATATCTGTCTGTATTAGCTTCAAGCAATTCACACACTTGTTCACTAAAACACTTAGCCTTAGAAACTGCTCAAAACTTGAAAAAGTTTTGAGATTTACATTCAACCCCCCTTCTGTAAATCTCATTGTTAGTCCACTGGGAATAACAATTGGTATCAGAGCAAGCTCTTAACATACAAAGAGTTTAAAGATCTATTCTACTAACATATCGAGTAAAAAGGATATGGTGTAAAGATTCCAATCCGGGAAAGAGATAACTATCATCATGGAAGGTGAAATGCATTTACATCTTCTCTCTCAAGATGAAGCTACATCAACTTCATTGAAAATTGGTCCTCACATCCCACACAAGGTGGCAACAGCTGCTACTGCAACAGTTGCTGTTGGAACAGTCTATTCCCAAGCCAAAGGCAGAATGGACTGTTGAAGATATTGAAGAGGTCCACAAGGACAAGAAAGCCATGAACATTTTGTTTAATGGCCTTGATCAAGATGTGTTTGACAATGTCCATCACAGCCAAACTGCTAAGGAAATTTGGGATACTGTGCAGCTTATCTGTGAAGGCACTGAGCAAGTTAGAGAAAACAAAATGCAGCTTCTCATTCCAACAGTATGAATATTTTCACTTTGAAGAAGGAGAATCATTGAATGATACCTTCAACAGATTTCAAAAACTGATGAATGGATTGAAGCTGTATGGGAGAATTTACCAAGTCAGGACTCCAATTTAAATTTCTAAGGTCTCTACCAAGGAATGGAAGCCTATGACTGTTTCTCTAAGAAATTCTCAAGATTATAAGGACTTCACACTTGAAAGATTATATGGAATTTTGAAGACATATGAACTTGAGATGGAGCAAGATGAGCTGTTGGAAAGGGAAAGAGAAAAGGAGGATCAGTTGCACTTGTAGCTGACAGTGAGAAGGTTGAAGCCAGGAATGAGGAAAAGACAATGCCAAGTCTCAAAATTGGCACAAGCAAATCAGAATCAAGCAAGGGTAAAGAGCAAGTAGCTGAGGATGAAGACAATTCCAGTCAGGATGACTCTGATGATATTGATGAACATCTGGCTTTTCTGTCCAGGAGGTTTGCAAAGATGAAGTTCAGGAAAAATACAAAATTCACTAAGCCAAACAAAAACATGGTGGACAAATCAAGTTCAAATGTTACAACTGTGGCATTAGTGGACACTTTGCAAGTGAGTGTAGGAAGCCAACCTCTGATAAAAAGAAATTTGAGCAAGTTGATTACAAAAAGAAGTATTTTGATTTGCTCAAACAAAAGGAAAGAGCTTTTCTCACTCAAGATGATTGGGCAGCAGATGGGTCAATGAAGATGATGATATGGAATATGTCAACCTAGCCCTGATGGCTAATTCTGATGAAAATGAAACTAGTTCATCAAGCAACCAGGTAATTACTACTGATCTCTCTCAGCTTTCTAAACATGAATGCAATGAAGCCATAAATGATATGTCCAATGAATTATATCATTTGCGTGTTTCCCTTAAATCACTAGCTAAAGAAAACACTAGGATCAAAGAGAATAATGTGTTTTTAAGTGATAGGAATGCTGTGTTAGAGATCAGGTAATTGAGCTTGAAAAGATTAAACTTAAATGCTTGACTGTTGAGAGTGAACTAGAAGAAGCTGTTAAGAAAGTAGAAATTCTTTCTAAACAGTTAGAAAGTGAGCAAGAGGTAATCAAGGCCTGGAAAACATCTAGGGATGTTAGTTTTCAGATTGCCAAGGTTCAGGGAATTGAATCATTCTGTGAGGATACCTGGAAGAAAAACAAAAAGGAGTTAGAATTAATTGATGGATTGTCAACGGATGTGGAATCAACGGATGATGAAAGTTATCCGTTGAAGGAAGAAAAGGATCATCCGTTGAAGGCTCATCAATTAAAACAGGCAAGTAATTTTAAAAATAAGAAGAATGATTCAACTCTCAAGAACTTTGTCAAAGAAGGAGCTAGCACATCCAAAGATGCCAGTAAGGTGAATATAGGACACATGACTTTAGATCAGCTGAAAAATAGGCTTAAGTTGGTTGAGGATAAGAAGGAAACCAAAAGAAAATCTAAAGAAATGGGAAGGTAGGGATTAATAAACATAACAATTACACACCTAATAGGTTATGCTCCTAGAAAAAGTTGTGTGCATTGTAAAAGTGTTAATCACCTATCTGATAATTGCAAATCTGTTAAAAATGCTCCCATGTCTTCAATCCCTCCATGCCTAACATGTCTATGTCACCTCTACATGCCATGCCTGTTATGTCCTCATCAGAATCCCCATGCATATTTGCAAACATGCCATATATTAATAATCCTTATTTTACTGCATTTAGTATGCCTCAATGCCATACCATATGGCCTATGTGGAATAACATATTTGCACAATCTATGCCTTATCAATCAGATGTGCTAAATGATTCTGTGACTAACCCTACACTTCAACCAACCACATCTGAGATCAAGGTTGACCCAAAGTTACCTAAGTCAAAGATGCAGGAGGAATGAAGTCTAGGAAAAAGACTAACAAGGCTGAACCCAAGGAAACTTGGGTACCAAAATCAACTTGATTGATTTTGTTGTGTGCAGGGACAAAGAAGGAATCTATGGTACTTGGACAGTGGTTGTTCAAGACACATGACAGGAGATTTCACCCTGCTCACAGAGTTTAAGGAGAGAGCTGGCCCTAGCATAACCTTTGGAGATGACAGCAAAGGATTCGCTATGGGATATGGCTTGATTTCAAAAGGAAATGTCATCATTGATGAAGTTACATTGGTTGATGGTCTCAAACACAACTTATTGAGCATTAGTCAACTATGTGATAGAGGGAATACTGTTTCCCTTCAATTCCTGAAGCCTGTATTGTCCATAAGTAAGAAGGACAATAAAGTGGTTCTAACTGGAGTTAGAAAAGGAAATGTGTACCTAGCTGACTTCAACTCTACAGATGCAGAATCCATTACTTGTCTTTTCAGCAAAGCAAGTGCAGTTGAAAGTTGGCTATGACACAAGAAGCTGTCCCATTTGAATTTCAGAACAATGAATGATCTAGTCAAAAAGGACTTAGTTAGAGGAATGCCTCTAGTGAATTCACAAGGGATGGACTGTGTGATGCTTTTCAGAAAGGAAAGCAAAAGAAAGTATCATTCAGTAAGAAGCTTGAATCTGCAATTGATGAACCATTACAACTGCTACACATGGATCTTTTTGAACCAGTCAATGTATTGTCTATTTCAAGGAAAGATATTGCCTAGTGATTGTTGATGATTTCTCTAAGTTTTCATGGGTCTATTTTCTTGGATCAAAGGATGAAGCTAGTGAATCATTATCAATCATATCAAGCAAGTCAACAATCATCCTGATTTCAAAGTAAGGAATATTAGGAGTGACAATGGAACTGAGTTCAAGAATTCAACCATGAAGTTGTTCTGTGAAGAAAATGGGATCTTGCATGAGTTCTCAGCTCCAAGGACTCCACAACAAAATGGTGTGGTGGAAAGGAAGAACAGATCACTAATTGAAGCTGCAAGGACAATGCTTGAAGAGTCAAAACTCCCAATTTACTTTTGGGCGGAGGCTGTTAACTGTGCATGTTACACTCAGAATATTTCTCTAATCAATCAGGCAAAAGGCATGACTCCCTATCAATTATTCAGAGACGAAAACCAACTTTAAACTTTCTGCATGTCTTTGGTTGCAAATGTTACATCTTAAGGAATCAATCTGATCACAAAGGGAAGTTTGATGCAAAGGCTGATGAAGGAATATTTGTTGGCTATTCTGCTGGAAAATCTTATAGGGTCTACAATCTAAGAACCAACATTGTCATGGAATCTGTGCATGTTGTGTTTGATGATAAAAAGATTGATGGACTAACAGATGAGGAACATCATGAATGACTCAAATTTGTCAACTTTGAGATATATTGTGATGATAGTGAAGATGAGAATGATGAAGAAGGCATCTCAAGAAGAATTCAAAATCTGCCTTTGGATAATGCACAAATGCTGCATCCGTTGAAAAGTCATAATTCAGCTTCTGTTGAAAGAAGCAATGCAGCAATCCATTGAAAGACAAAGTGCATCATCCGTTGAAGTTCATAATGAAGCATCCGTTCATCACAGTCTGTCACAGATAATCAATTCACTTCATCAGTTGATTAGAGCTCCCATTCCTTTCAAGGATCAGCAACTCAGGGGGAGTTTCAAACCAATCAACATTCTATCTCACATCATGACAATACTGAGGCAACCTCATCTAGAGCTAATCTACCACCTCAAAGGAAATGGACCAAGAATCACCCTTTTGAACTGATCATTGGTGATGCTACATCTAAGTGCAAACTAGAAGGGCTACTCAAGATGAATGTCTGTATAGTAGCTTTCTATCACAGGAGTAAACCTAAGAGAGTGGAAGAAGCTCTATTGGATCCAGACTGGATTTAGCAATGCAAGAGGAGCTAAACCAATTTGAAAGGAACAAAGTATGGAAGCTGGTACCCAAGCCAAAGAACAAGAGTTCTATTGACACAAAATGGGTATTCAGAAACAAGATGGATGAAAATGGCATTATCATAAGGAATAAAGCCAGATTGGTTGCTAAAGGCTATTCTCAACAAGAAGAAATAGATTTTGATGAAACATTTGCTCCAGTTTCCAGACTTGAGGCAATCAGAATCTTTCTAGCCTATGCAGCCCATGCCAATTTCAAAGTCTATCAAATGGATGTCAAGAGTGCATTCTAAATGGGGAATTGGAGGAAGAAGTTTATGTAAGCCAACCTCCAGGATTTGAAGATCCAAACTTTCCAGACTATGTGTATTATCTGTTGAAAGCACTCTATGTACTAAAGCAAGCACCTAGAGCCTGGTATGAGACTTTGTCAAAATTACTTCTAGATAATCATTTCACAAGAGGTACTGTTGACAAACTCTCTTCTTTAGAAATTTTAATGGCTCTAAAATACTTGTTCAAATTTATGTAGATGATATTATATTTGGATCTACAGATGATAAGCTTTGTAAAAAGTTTGCTAAGTTAATGCAAAGTAAATATGAAATGAGCATGATGGGAGAGCTAACTTATTTTCTTGGTTTACAAGTTAAACAAGTTAGTGATGGAATTTTCATTAGTCAAACTAAATATATTTATGATCTTTTAAAGAAGTTTGACTTAATGGATTGTTCATCTGCAAAAACTCCCATGGCCACTGCCACCAAGCTTGAATTAAACAAGGCTGAAAAGTCTGTGGATATTTCAAGTTATAGAGGAATGGTTGGCTCACTTTTATATTTAACTGCTAGTAGACCTGATATAATGTTTTCTACATGTCTCTGTGCTAGATTTCAAGCCGACCCTAAAGAATCTCACTTAGTGGCTATTAAAAGAATCTTCAGATGTCTCAAAGGGACTCCAAATCTAGGAATTTAGTACCCTAGAGAGTCTGGTTTTGATCTAATTGGCTACTCAGATGCAGATTATGCAGGCTGTAAAATAGACAGGAAAAGCACAACTGGCACCTGTCAATTTCTAGGGAACAAGTTTGTGTCATGGTTCAGCAAGAAGCAAAATTCTGTTTCTACATCAACAGCTGAAGCTGAGTACATTGGTGCTGGTAGTTGCTGTGCACAGATACTATGGATGAGGAATCAACTATTTGACTATGGTTTGACTGTTCACAAAATTCCAATATTCTGTGACAACACAAGTGCCATTGCCATTACTGAAAATCCAGTGCAGCACTCAAGAACCAAGCACATTGATATCAAGTACCACTTCATTAGGGAACATGTGATGAAAGGTACAGTGGAACTTCATTTTGTTCCAAGTGAAAAGCAGATTGCAGACATATTTACCAAGCCACTTGATGAATCAACATTCACAAGATTAGTAAGTGAGCTAGGTATGCTTAATTATTCATAAATTTATGTCCTCTATATAATCTGCATTGAAGCCTGAAATGAATTTGCTGCAAGAACAAAGTTGCTTTAAGAAAGACCTATCATATCACGGATATTCCCTATCCGTTGAAAGCCAAAATTGTTCTATCAATGGATGTTCATTATCCGTTGAAAGATAAATACATTTCTGGTAATTTTATCCCTCAACGGATAAAATAGTGTTGGTCATCAACGGATAACTATTTACCTTATCCGTTGAAGTGTCACATCAGTTACTTTCAGTAAGTCACAACCGTTGATTTCTTTACTTAACCGTTGATACAGATATACACTGTTGTATGTATTTGTATTAAAGGCAGTTTAGAATTTTTACAGTTTTATTTATTCTTGAACGGCTGTAATTTACTTAAAAGTATCATTTTATTTACGTTTTAATTCAATCCCATTGAACTCTTATTTTCACTTTACGCTTTCTTGCAATTTTCATTCTCCCTCTCTCCCAAAATTCTCAAGTTTTTCTCTGCAACCTCTACTCACAACAATGGCACCAGTAGTCAAAATTATGTCTCAAACAGGATTTGTTTATGAAAAGAATAATTTCGTAGCCTTGGTTGAAAAGAATGAAGCCCATTCTGATTATCACAAGATGATGGACTTCATCAAAAACTGCAAACTGAGCTATGCAATGCTGTAAGCCCCAACCATCTACTGTGAGGTAATTGAGGAGATTTGGACAACTGCAGAGTTCAACTCCACAGATATGACTATTGCCTTCTCTCTCAAAGGTAAGGATTATTGCATTAACTGTGATGATATACAGTCTTGCTTTAAGTTGCCTGAGAATAATGCCATGACACCACACACTGATAAAGATGTATCTGCTATGTTAGATTTCATAGGCTATGCTTTTGATTCTGCTAGTTTAGGTAGCATTAGAAGGAAAGGCCTTAGGAAAGAATGGAGTTTTCTTGGAGATGCCTTCATTAAGGTTTTCTCTGGGAAGATTAGCAATTTTGATGCCATAACTTCATCTCTTGTTAATATGCTCTATATGCTAGTTTATGATAGGTACTTTAATTTTAGCAACTGTGTCATGCTAGAATTAGGTTCCAGATTAGGTAACAAAGCTAATAGACCACATAACATCTACTATGCTAGATTTTTTATGTTATTGGCTAACCATGTTGCTGAAGGATTGGTTATATCAAATGAGAATAATAAACTCAAATGTTGGGCACAAGAGAAAAGGGTCCTTGCAGACCTTTTGAGAATGAACCTCAACAGCCAGGTGCCATTGGTATATTTGCCAATCATGAATGCACCACAGGTAAGTGAGGTAAATACTTCTATAACTCCTACTATTTCCAACCCCATTGTTTCTTTGCCTTCTAGTGTGGCCATGGAATCTGTGTCTTTGTCCAAACAGGTTCCTACCAAAGCCACCAAAACTAAAGTTTCAAAACTCAAGTCAAAGAAAACTACCTCTGTTGTTTCTTAAAAGACAACAGTTGTAACAACTACCAAAAACCCTGAAGGGAGTGAACAGGGTGTGAGTGGTGAGGGGAGGGTAAACATCAAGAAACCCCCCAGGATAAGGTGGGAGAGGTGAGTGGTACCCAAGCCATCCAAGCCACAGTCTCTCAAAAGACTGTGGTGGTTCAAAAGGAGTCTAACACATCCCTAGTTGCATCCTCCCAAAAGGATGTAACTATTGAAAATAGTCCCCAGCCAGGGACACAGAACAAAAGGGGGAGGGACACTGAAGCCACACATTCACCAATTAAATCCTTTTCAAGGAAGAAGAAGGCCAAGACCCTAGTTTCCACACAAGGGGCACACACAGCACATATACATCCACCTGTATCTGAGCCTTCTCAAATTCAGCTTGATGTGATTCCAGCAAATGTGGAGTCACAGCCCCATTCTCTCATAATAGAAACACACCAATCATCAAACTCTCCATCACCCTCTCTGGATGTGGATATGATATTCACATCAATTCCTGATTCTCCCTCATTAAAACTCAGGGAGGAGCCCCACTCAAAACCTGATGATCATCATCTTTTAGATGATTTGTTGGATCATCAACCAATTCTTTCAGATATGGTTGAAGAATCTGTGTCACCTCACTTAAAATCAATTCACACAGATTCAACAATTATGTCACTTTCTATATCTACATCTTTTCCTCTTCAACGGATATCTCTCATCCGTTGACAAGTGGTTGTTCTTCAACGGATAAGCTTAACAGCAGTTATCCGTTGATACCATCAGTTTCCACTTCAACGGATACTCCCTATCCGTTGATGGTCTCTACACACTTAACAGAAACAATTCCAACTATAGAGGACATGGTTACTGTACAATCACTTTTAGGTTTGAGGGAAGGGAGTGATCTTTTGAGTGAGAGGCTGGGTTGCTCCCAGGCAAAAGGAGAGGTTGAGAGTCACTATATGCATGCTATTTCTTCCAGCATGGCAAAAGTGAGTGAGGGGAGTGCCACCTTAGAAGGTGAGGGTGAGGGTGTGAGGGTGTGTGTGAGCCAGGGGGAGCCCCTGATGCAAGAACATAGAGAAAATGAGAGAAAGGCAGGTACAGAAGCTATAAGGGTGGATCCAGCCATTGCTAGTGAGTCAATGAAAGGGGATGATGCAGAAAAGGAAAGACAATTTCAGCAACATTACAAAGATGTAGTTGATAACATTTCCTTGGATGCTGACACTTTTACTCATCCTGTTTCAGCCTATTAATTATTGGCTGCTCAGGGCAATGTGGAGGCAGAACAGACATTAAATATTGTACACACTTCAGAATCTCTTCTCAGAGACAAAGCTGCTGTTAACAAGCTGCCTTCTCAAGCTGGTGAGCCATCTGAAGAATTTGGAGTAAATTCTAATTATGATGACTCTGATTCTTTGGATGAGAGCATAAACTTAGGGGGAGTAGCA
The DNA here is from genome assembly GCF_009905375.1 of Apium graveolens. NCBI lineage: Eukaryota > Viridiplantae > Streptophyta > Magnoliopsida > Apiales > Apiaceae > Apium > Apium graveolens. Next base: position 97,426,839 of record NC_133651.1, read on the forward strand.
GGCCCATGTTCTGTTCCTGATCTTCCTGAATGGGCATGGGCAAAAGCATCAACACCAGGAGAGTTTGGTGTCACTTTGGTCAGACAAGTCATGACAATTTAGAAGGCCCTTCAGGAGACTACAGATGCTGGTACCAAGGCAATACTTCAAGCTCATCTAGAGTCTCTGCATCTCTTGCAGTTGCAGCATTTGAAACAGAATCTAAGTGTGGACGAGCTCAAGCAGGACATTGCTGATCTGAAATCCTACAATGCTGAGAAGTTGGATTCAGTCATACCTTATGGTACTATACAAGATTTGTTGGGGAAACTGAGGAAAGAATCTGATGCTGACAAGAGGCTGGCCAAATTGGAATCCAGAGTTCAGATCATTGAAGACTCTATGGTCACCATCCTTCAGAATCAACAAACTCAAAAAAATCTACTCATGCAGCTGGCAAAAGCACAAGGCTTGACCCCTACCCTTGATGATAACAAAAAGGGGGAGAATAAAGGGGAAGGGGAAGGAGAGCCATCAACAACAGTTCAAATATCTCAAGTGCTAGTTCCTGCCATCACCACTTCTCCAATTATTCAAATCAAAGGAAAGCTTGATGGAATTGATCTAATCCAGATAGCAGCAGCTGAATTGCAAGTCAAAGAGTAAAGGAAGAAGATTGATGAAAAGATGCAACAAATATTTGGTTCTACAACTTCTCAATCACAATCTGTGAAGCACAGCACAAAGGTGGAATCAATTATTGTGGAGCTCAATCCAGTAGGGAGGAATAAGGTTGGAGAGACTTCTTCCAAGGATCTGAAACCTATGGTTCTCAAGCCCAACAACAGATCCATTAAGGACTCTACAAAGAATCCTCTGAAAGAAGTGGATTTTCCTCTTCCAAAGGCTGATGAGGATAAGCTTTTGGGTAGAAGTATCACAAAGCTCAAAGAGACCATGGATGTGGCTGTAAGGAGGAACATGGCTATTATCTTCAGAGAGGGAAAGAGCATATGTGTCATGCAAGGACATCCCAAATTCTCAATAGCCAAGAGGGAAGAAACCAGAAGGTTGAAGGAAGAAGCCAAACAGCTAAAGGCTGACAAAAGAGCACAAGCAAAGCTTGAAAAATAGCTAAAGTCAAGTCAGGCTGAAGAACAAAAAGAAATTGAAGACAAAGGTGAAGATGAAGCTATGGGGGACATGGTTGATACTGATATGGAAGAGAGAAGTAAGGAAAGAGAAGAATGGCAGAAAGGGAACAGAAAGAAGGCCAATGCAAAGAGAAAGATGGTAGATAAGACTGAAGAAACCCAATCAAAATCCAAACCACTACCCTCTATTCCTGAACCCATTGTGCCTGACCCCTTCATGAACATTCATGGTGAAACAATCATTCCCAAGGAGGAACCAATTGATTGGGACACCATCAAATTGCCCACCTTCCTAACCTCTTCTCCACCATCAAAGAAGCAGAAAAGAAGAATCAAATCAACACCCTCTAAAGCCTCAATCAAATTCACACAGAAGCCTAAGCCTAAGCCTCAAGCCTCTATGGATGATTATGTTCACATCTGTGACATAAAAGAATTTTCAGACATTGAACTCTATCTGGATGAGCTGGAGGAAGTACGGGGAATAGCTGCCTACAGACAGCTACCAGAAAGACTAGTGTTCAAATATAAAGGAAGTGGGGAAAGAACTTGCCCTCTCTACAGGATTCTGAATGAAGGCTACTCTACCTTGGTTAGAGTCTACTCAGCCATACAAAGGGATTCTGGCTTTACCAGGACTGCCAAGACTGAGATTCTCAACAAGATTGCCAACATAAGGAAAACTTGGTGGGAGCCCAATGCCTTGCCTAGAACATTACTCATTCAAGAAAGAGGAATTACATTATACAAATCACCTCATTGGTTGATGGAGTTTAGAGACAACAAAGGAGTCAGAAGATTTTTCAGAATTGAAGATCAGCTCAAGATTGCCAGTAATGAAACTCTCAAGGATATGCAATCTAAGTTGGACATCAATGAAGAAGATGAAGCTGAATTCTACAGACAACTTTAACTTCAAATAGAGGAGAATGACAGGAGGCTAGGAAAGAAAACAAGGAATCAAAGGAAAAGAAAATAATCTGCTCAGGCTAAAGGAGCACCCTTGGAAACAATGTAATTCTTCAATTCCATCTCAGCATACACATTTTTGTAGCACTTTTGAATTTCTGCTTTATTACAGCTTATATATTTGTCAAGTGTTTTGTTATCATCAAGCTAAACCCAAATTTATGCCTACAGTTCTAGTAGACATAAATAGGGGGAGATTGTTAGGAATATGTGTATTAGTTTGATGATAAGTTAAACAAAACACTTAAGTAGAAATCTAGTGTTTGTAGCCTCAACGGATAAGACCATCTTGGCTATCCGTTGAAGGAGTAGCTTTACTTAGCAATAAGTTTAGTATTGTAGCACATTTCATTCTCTGGATTCAAGTTGTAATTCTTAGATGTTGTAGGAAATTATCAGTCATGTTGACTACTAGTGGATATGCAAATAGGAGGGCTAATTGTAAATATTTCATGCCTTGTAATTTTGTATAAGTGAAGAAGTATCAACTGATATTGAAGACCTTCAACGGATAAGAAACAAAGCTTCAACGGATGTCTCTAATGCTTCAACGGATAATATCCATCAACGGATGAGTGCTTCAACGGATAAAGACTTCAACTGATAATGCATCAATGAATAAAGCTTCAACGGATAAAGCCTCAACGGATAAGGCATCAACGGATGAAAGCTTCAACGGATGCTTAGTTCATTAACAGTTGATAGTAATAATTCACAAGCTGACAGAGGCACATGGGTTGACAGAGACAAACTGGAATGTGGAAGCCTCTAGGAGGAATCAAGAAAATGCAGCATTTCCATTCTGATGCAAACAAGGAAGTATTCAAAGATCTACAGCCAAGCCTAAATTGCATTTGATAGAGAAATGAAGAAGAAACATGTGAAGAATCTTTTTACTTGTATTTTACAGTTTTGTCTTCACTTGTAAACTTGGTGATATATAAACCAAGTAGCAGCTAGTAATTAGATAAGAATTTTCCTGAGCTGTTTAGAAATATCCAGAGAGAAAATCATCTAGTTTGTACTAGGAAGCAGCTGTGATTTAATTCTTTAAATCACAGATTTTCTGAAATAACACATCTCTGGTGGAACAACAAATCCACCAGAAAAGTTTTTAAGTTCTTTATGTTCTTTACATTTGTGTTTGAATATATATCTGTATGTATTAGCTTCAAGCAATTCACACACATTTGTTCACTAAAACACTTAGCCTTAGAAACTACTCAAAACTTGAAAAAGTTTTGAGATTTACATTCAACCCCCCTTCTGTAAATCTCATTGTTAGTCCACTGGGAATAACATGTGTTTGTGTTGTTGTGTCTGGGTGAACTGCAGTTTGGTTTTGAAATGTTTTAGCTGCAGTTTAGCACAAATACCAGTTGATTGATTATCTGAATTTCCTGTTGTTGTCTGAATAGATTATGTTGGACCTGTAATGCATTGAATATATGTAACTTTTTGGAGTTTAATTAGACATATGCATTGTAAGATATTTAGTTGCAAGCATTATTATAGAAAAGATAATAATCAATTCAGATATATACACATAACAATCATTACATAAAACAAAAAAAATGATAGAGAAGAAGTAGAATTTTCATTAATAATGGAACCAGAGTACATTAAGATATAGAATTCAACAAGTAAATCGTAATCCTAACTACTCTAGTTTCTGCTTCTTCTCGGCCTCTATCCTCCTTGCCCAGTGGTGGTATGCTCTGGACATGGAGTGTGCAAGAGAAATTGTAACACCCCCCAAATCCGGGGTCGGGGATCCGGGTTGTCACGAGTTCCATTTCCCTTAATAACACCCAATCTTAATAAATAATCAACTACTCTGTACTGTGACCCCACAATAAACACACACACCACAAGTTATAGTCTCAGAGATGAATATCCAAAAATAATCACAAGTCGTTTTATTCCACAATTATATGCCAATACACCTTAAACGGGTTTCTGAATAAATTTACATTTCTTTGCCATTATTACAATTGATAAAGATACATAAATCTGGTACATCGAAAGTTGAAAGCCTATCCTATTGGTAGTTCCTACCTCAGCTACAGTGACATCAACGCCTATAGGAAACTGCGGAACGTTTCCTATCCGCTCGCGAATGGGAGCTTGATCCTGTTCATCTTTTCTATCTGTTGTTGTGTGATGAAAGAAGAAAGCAAGGGTGAGTAGCAAGCCCACCAAAATAATATGTATAATGATTAACAATATATGAGCCTTCTCATAGTACTCATAAAAGTCTTGGTCAAAAGAAATGGACCAAGTTGATATCTTAATGCGATGAAGTCACAAAATATTCAGTACATATATATACATATATACTTTTCAAAATATTGGAAGTCCTCTTCCATGCATAATACACACAGAGTTCCAGTGTATAACTGTATAAAAATATCGTTGCAAGGTGATCTCATATATCTAACCTTGTCTCAACATTTTTCTGAAAATCTTTGTCATGCATAAGATAATCATTTACTAGATATAAGTTTAAAAGATGAAGTTACAAGATACTCCAATATACTTATATCTTTTCCAAATACTACTTGAACTACCACCGTTCAAGTTATAATTAGTTTCAAAAGTTCATCACATAGATGAGACTACATGATAATACTTGAATAGATTCAATCTTTAAAATATCATCAAAATAAAATGAAGTTATGAGATACTTCATTTGATGCAAACATCATTTTGAAAACTTGACCCTGCCAACACTCAACAATCGCCCAACCGTAGCCTTTCTATCGAAGTGCTCTGGGTAATGTTGCAGAAATATCCAATTGGATGATGAACTCATTACGGGAGTTTGCCGCGCCAGGAAGACCACTTACGATGATCAGTCGTAGTAGTACAACCCCACCATTTTCTACATGTAGAGGAGAACCTGTCGGATTTACTTGTCAACCGAACACTGAACTCCTAAGGAATGGACCGTCTTAGCGGAACTTCCAGGCCATTTTGGGCCAATATAATAAGGCTGGGCCGGCGCCACTCGACCACTTACGCCACTCCTAGTTCAGATGAAATCCATGACTCTGAAACGTAAAGCTCGTTCCCCCTTTCCCCAAGTAGAAACTTGTTGATACGCTCCACCAAGAAGTCGTATCTAGTTGGAAAGGAGAACTCACCGATATTTCCCAGGCGATGCCTGTTAATGGATTAACTTGTTCCAAGAATTTTACTTCCCGAGTGTTGGGTAAGTAATCAAAATTCTTTTATCAAGACAGCAACCTTGTTGCGAATATAAAACACACCACAGAGCCGGATCCCTCAGGTTTTGAGCGAGTATTTAAATCCCCTTCGAAAGGAGGATCTTAAATATAAAAATGAGTTTTTTTGGGATCTGCTCTAACTTTTAAAAATCATTTTGAAGACTCGCAAAATATTTTTAGGAATGTTCGGAGTGATGCTGATTTAATAAAATAAATCAGTCCCAATATATATATAAAAATATCTGAATATTATTATTTAAATAATATTCCCATAAAGAATAATCTTTATAAAAATAATTGAAGTATATGTTGTAAAACTTATACTTGAAATGAGTATTAAATAACCAAAGATATACTTATACGAAAGTACTATCTTTATTGAATCATCAAAGATAAGTTTGATTATCGACACCTTATTCTTTAATAAAATAAAGAATATTATTAAATAATAAGCGGAGTCATAATACCTCGAATGAATATTATAAATAATATTCATTAAATAAAATAAAGGAGTCATACATCCTCAAATGAATATTCGAAATAATATTCAATTAATACAATAAAAGGAGTCATAAGTCCTCGGATGAATATTCGAAATAATATTCAAATAATAAAATAAAGATAAAGTTATCGAATAAACCTTATTCGATTAATAGTTTTGAAAACTATAACCATATATATATATAATTATATATATATATTATTCTCGGGAACATCGACTCCCGGTTTAGAAATATGTTCACCTTTTATCTTCTATACTAAGGGTAAACTCAAATACCGCTTATCTCTAGCATAGGTATTATGCAACTATAAGCATTTGAACCAACAGATATATAAATCAATAATATAAAATAGGCATGCATATATACCATATCACATGCTACAATATATCGCAAGAATTTGCTAATAACAAATATGCATTTATCGCAAGATCATGCATATACACATATACATCACAACAACAGTTATACGGGTAGAAAACTTGCCTGAGCGACTGGGGGTTACAATGGCTCGGGACGAGTCTGGTAACCTATAAACAAAAAGTAAGTTGGAATTAAACCAAAGTCACTTGTAAATCTATACTTTAACCAAATTAGACTCTAATGCTCGTTTTGCGCTTACTGATTCTCTTAAGTCACTCGAGTACCCTCGGCTCCACCATTTTTAATAAATTACCCATTACGAGTTTTAAGGCGATTCTTTCGCAAGTGTCTTACCAACTTCCTATTACACCTTACATAAATGTTTCTTACCCCAATTAGTCATTTAAGGTCCTTTACCAAGGTTTCAAAGTAAGGCGAGGGGTAATGGTTCGTTCGCGAAACGTCGTTACTTAAAACGGTCGTTTCTCCTAAACCGTACATCGGAATCAAACGAACCACATATCAAAACGAAGCTCGTAACATGAACTATCTAAACATGGCAATGGTCAAAACCTAGCAGGGAGTTCTCGGGTCCTAATGTTATGTACAAAAGTAGTCTAAAGTAAATCGGACATTACGACGGCTATGTTTACGCGATTTCCCAAATTTAAACCAATCCAAATCAATCACCAAACAACCCCAATCCATTCTTATAACCAAAGCCCATCCATAACACATTACAACAGCCCCAACCAACTCATTATTAACAATTATACTTATTCCTAAAACTTGAATTTAAACTATACTAAATCCTTTAACCAAACCATAAGATTTCAACATCTCATTCAACACCATTCCAACCCAAACTCTAAACAAACAAGCTTCAAGCTATTCTTTACCATAACTATTAAAATCATCCTAATATACAAAGTAAAGCTAGGGTTTGGAGATGATATACCTTCCTTGAAGTGGTGTGAGTAGCTAGGAAGCCTTAGGAAGCCTTGAGGAGTCTTAGGGATGCTTGGATCTTAAAGGAAAAACAAGAAAAATCAAGTTAAAAACCTTGAAATCACTATTCATTGTCTTCCTCATTGATTTCTTGGAGAAGATTGAGAATGAATTAGAGGCTTAAACTCATAAGATAGCCATAACTATGCATAAGGCATACTAGAGAATTATCTTACCAATTTAGGAAGCTTGGATCTTGGATTTTAAAATTCTTCTCTTTGAAAAATAGGAAAAGCCGAGAGCAAGGTGGGAGAGATGAATGATTTTTGTGTTTGCTTTGTTTTTGTTTTGGTTGGTTGATTTTCTTTTGATTTGTTTTGGTTAATTACCTTATTAACCTTGTCTTTGTGTGGTTATAAACTAACCACATCTCCTTCCCCTTATGTCATGCTTATGTCATGCTCATGATATCATCCTCCCCTCTTTGTCCTCTTCTCATTGGTTGGGTGACATCATCCCCTCTAATCTCTTTGATTAACTTCCTAATTGTTTGCCTAATGACCACTGATCTGTTATACGGTTCGCTTAACTTTCGCTTTCGTTTATCGTTTGAGGGATCATACCCGGGATCTTATTACTTAGGTTCCCTTAACCTTTCTTAATACATTATATTCCTTTTTATGATCCTCTAATAAAATCCTTGAATTTAAATCCTTTTTATCCTGTTACCTTATACTCAATTCTTTCCGTATCTAGTGGATTTCCGGGAAAAATCAAAGTATTCGGAATTGGATTCTGACGATCTTTACATACACTTATATACCATATAGAGTACTAATAAAATCTCAGAATATCCATAACAGAACCCCTACATAGTGTGGCATGAAAAGTTTTCTCATTCAGCATAATCTGCAAAATCACTATTCATAAGGGTTTCAAAAATTTCCAAAATTTGGGGTTATTACAGAAATGATTATCTCTTGCAACTCCGGAGCAGCAAGGCGTTGCTGCTCAGCCACCATGGCACGTCTCTCCTGCTCTAGAGAGACTTCTCCCTCAAAGAATAGGAAGTTTATCTTATCGTCCCACGAGAGTTCGTCAAAGACGTCCAGGGGAACATCAAAGGGGCTGCAAACAATCCCCTTGATGCGGACACGAAGTCCAAAAGGTTCGTAGTAGACTTGGTTGTCAGCCAAATGAAGAGCGAGTTGATAAACTCCATTGATAAGTTTATAGAAAACCGGGGCAGCCATTGGAGAGAGATGGACAAGAAGTAAGCTTGAAGTAGGATGTTTTTTTGAGAAAGAGAGTAGCGATGAATAATGAAGAGAGAAGGGTTTTAATTTATAGAAGGAAAAAAGAAACCAAGAGACTCTTGAATTTCCCGGTTAATAAGTGTAATAATCATACAAACATACTTTACAAGTATCTAGACAGTTAGAAGTGACTTAACTTTCTAGTTAATATTCCCCATGCAAGTACTCAAGAATCTTAGTTCATTTTCTCGGTTAACTATTCCCCATGCAAATAAACAAGTACCCCTACACAAAAAGTAACTCTTCCTATCAGCAAAATATTCCACTAGCTAACTCATCAAAACAAATACTGATAAGGAATTATTTTGAATAAATTCAAAACACATAATTAGCATAAAGTCAAATAAATTTAACTATTATCAGCATTCTTAAAACATCACATATAATATACTAGTCCACTTACCTTAGACTGACATATTCCATATTTTAAAAAAAAATTGCATATAAGCACGTAAATGTGTCAATGAGTCTGAGTAATTATAGACAAAGTATGTCAAAAGTATTTGTTAGGATGAAAACACACGCTAAAATTCACGCAAGTATACGTGTTCACAAGTAGTATAAGATATAAATCAGATTCGTTCCCACAAAGACTCTTTGGTTAATTTAAGAATATGCGCCTATGCAACAATGATATGGTTATTATCCAATGCTAAGACAAATAACAAGTTGAGATTGTTTATAACTAAGAATTAAATTAACAAGTATAACTAAGAGAACAAGAATGGTTGAATTAATATATATGACAAACATGGGATCCTAACTTCATTAAATACTTCATTCAATAGCCTTTTTATTCTTAACCTTAGCATTTAATGGTGATGACACTAATCTAGATAACAAGAAACTAGTAAATGCCAACTTTCATTGTACGAATACCCTACTACCAAACATCCACAAAAGAGATAGAAGTTGAATAGACACCAATTATGCTTAGTCCTTATATGTCTATAAGAATTGAAAACATAACAGTTTTATGTGCAAGTTATCTATTGTGATTATATAGGGCAAGTAAGATGGGTAAAATTATCTACGAATCATGCATAATAATAACACGTGAACCTATGCTAGCATGGCAAGTTCTAAACCTCTATATTCACTGTCGCTTCAACATCAACCAATCAATCAGAAATAGCTCAACCTAAGGAATCATGTTATATGCATGCAAATGCAACTACATGAACTCGCATAATAACATGAACAAAAATCCTAACAAATATGTCCTAAATGAACAATCATGCAAAAATATGAATGAACTACAACTAAACATGCAATATGAATTGTTAGGAATATGTGTATTAGTTTGATGATAAGTTAAGCAAAACATTTAAGTAGAAATCTAGTGTTTGTAGCCTCAACGGATAAGACCATCTTGGCTATCCGTTGAAGGAGTAGCTTTACTTAGCAATAAGTTTAGTATTGTTGCACATTTCAGTCTCTGGTTTCAAGCTATAATTCTTAGATGTTGTTAGGAAATAATCAGTCATGTTGACTACTAATGGATGTACAAATAGGAGGGCTAATTGTAAATGTTTCATGCCTTGTAATTTTGTATAAGTGAAGAAGTGTCAACGGATATTGAAGACCTTCAACGGATAAGAAACAAAGCTTCAACGGATGTCTCTAATGCTTCAACGGATAATATCCATCAACGGATAAGTGCTTCAACGGATAAAGACTTCAACTGATAATGCATCAACGGATAAAGCTTCAACGGATAAAGCCTCAACGGATAAGGCATCAACGGATGAAAGCTTCAACGGATGCTTAGTTCATTAACAGTTGATAGTGACAATTCACAAGCTCACAGAGGCACATGGGTTGACAGAGACATACTGGAATGTGGAAGCCTCTAGGAGGAATCAAGAAAATGCAGCATTTCCATTCTGATGCAAACAAGGAAGTATTCAAAGATTTACAGATTATCCTAGATTGCATTGGATAGAGAAATGAAGAAGAAACATGTGAAGAATCTTTTCAATTGTATTTTACAGTTTGTCTTCACTTGTAAACTTGGTGATATATAAACCAAGTAGCAGCTAGTAATTAGATATGAATTTTCCTGAGCTGTTTAGAAACATCAAAAGAGAAAATCATCTAGTTTGTACTAGGAAGCAGCTGTGATTTAATTCTTTGAATCACAGATTTTCTGAAATAACACATCTCTGGTGGAACAACAAATCCACCAGAAAAGTTTTTAAGTTCTTTGTGCTCATTACATTTGTGTTTGAATATATATCTGTCTGCATCAGCTTCAAGCAATTCACACACATTTGATCACTCAAACACTTAGCCTTAGAAACTGCTCAAAACTTGAAAAAGTTTTGAGATTTACATTCAACCCCCCTTCTGTAAATCTCATTGTTAGTCCACTGGGAATAAAAATTGGTATCAGAGCAAGCTCTTAACATACAAAGAGTTTAAAGATCTATTCTGCTAACATCATGAGTGCACAGAAGAATCCTCCTGCTACCATCATGAGTAGGAAGGATATTGGTGTAAAGATCCCAGTCCTGGAAAAAGATAATTATCATCACTAGAAAGTGAAGATGCATTTACATCTTCTTTCTCAAGATGAAAGCTACATCAACTGTATTGAAAATGGTCCTCACATCCCTCACAAAGTAGCCACAGCTGCTACTACAACAGTTGCTGTTGGACAGTCCATTCCCAAGCCAAAAGCAGAATGGACTATTGAAGACATGGAAGAAATCCGCAAGGATAAGAGAGCCATGAACATTTTGTTTAATGGCTTAGATCAAGATATGTTTGACAATGTCATCAATAGCCAAACTGTAAAGGAAGTTTGGGATACTGTACAAATCATCTGTGAAGGTACTGAGCAGGTCAGAGAGAACAAGATGCAGCTTCTTATTCAACAGTATGAATATTTTCACTTTGAAGAAGGTGAATCATTAAATGATACCTTCAACAGGTTTCAGAAACTGTTGAATGGATTGAAGCTGTATGGTAGAGTGTACCAAGTCAAGGATTCCAACTTAAAATTTCTTAGGTCTCTGCCAAAGGAATGGAAGCCCATGACTGTCTCTTTGAGAAATTCTCAAGATTATAAGAACTTCACACTTGAAAGATTATATGGAATTCTGAAGACTTATGAACTTGAAATGGAGCAGGATGAGCTGTTGGAAAAGGGAAAGAGAAAAGGAGGAGAAGATGGAAGCCAGGAATGAGGAGAAGACAATGCTAAGTCTCAAAATTGGCACAAGCAAATCAGAATCAAGCAAGGGTAAAGAGCAAGTTGCTGAGGATGAAGACAATTCCAGTCAGGATGAATCTGATGATGTTGAAGAACATTTGGCCTTTCTGTCCAGAAGGTTTGCAAAAATGAAGTTCAGAAAAAACACAAAGTTCACTAAGCCAAACAAAAACATGGTGGACAAATCAAAGTTCAAATGTTACAACTGTGGCATTAGTGGACACTTTGCAAGTGAGTGTAGGAAGCCAAATTCTGAGAAAAAGAAATTTGAGCAAGTTGATTACAAAAAGAAGTATTTTGATTTGCTCAAACAAAAGGAAAGAGCTTTTCTCACTCAAGATGATTGGGCAGCAGATGGGGTAAATGAAGATGATGATGTGGAATATGTCAACCTAGCCCTGATGGCTAATTCTGATGAAAATGAAACTAGTTCATCAAGCAACCAGGTAATTACTACTGATCTCTCTCAGCTTTCTAAACATGAATGCAATGAAGCCATAAATGATATGACCAATGAATTATATCATTTGCGTGTTTCCCTTAAATCACTAGCAAAAGAAAACACTAGGATCAAGGAGAATAATGTGTTTTTAAGTGATAGGAATGATGTGTTAGAGGATCAGGTAATTGAGCTTGAAAAGATAAAACTTAAATGCTTGACTGTTGAGAGTGAACTAGCAGAAGCTGTTAAGAAAGTAGAAATTCTTTCTACACAGTTAGAAAGTGAGCAAGAGGTAATCAAGGCCTGGAAACATCTAGGGATGTTAGTGTTCAGATTGCAAAGGTTCAGGGAATTGAATCATTCTGTGAGGATGCCTGGAAGAAAAGCAAAAAGGAGTTAGAATTAATTGATGGATTGTCAACGGATGTGGAATCAACGGATGATGAAAGTTATCCGTTGAAGGAAGAAAAGGAGCATTCGTTGAAGGCTCATCAATTAAAACAGGCAAGTTCTTTTAAAAATAAAAATCTCAATAAAAAGAATGATTCAACTCTCAAGAACTTTGTCAAAGAAGGAGCTAGCACATCCAGAGATGTCAGTAAGGTGAATATAGGACACATGACTTTAGATCATCTAAAAGATATGCTTAAGTTGGTTGAGGATAAGAAGGAAACTAAAAGAAAATCTAAAAGAAATGGGAAGGTAGGGATTAATAAACATAACAATTACACACCTGATAGGTATGCTCCTAGAAAAAGCTGTGTGCATTGTAAAAGTGTTAATCACTTATCTGATAATTGCAAATCTATTAAAAATGCTCCCATGCCTTCAAATCCCTCCATGTCTAACATGTCTATGTCACCTCTGCATGCTATGCCTGTTATGTCTCACCAGAATCCCCATACACATTTTGCAAACATGCCATATATTAAAAATCCTTATTTTACTGCATTTAGTATGCCTCAAATGCCATACAATATGCCTATGTGGAATAACATGTTTGCACAACCTATGCCTTATCAAATTCAATCAAATATGTTAAATGATTCTGTGACTAACCCTACACTTCAACCAACCACATCTGAGACCAAGGTTGACCCAAAGTTACCTAAGTCAAAAGATGCAGGAGGAATGAAGTCTAGGAAAAAGACTAACAAGGCTGGACCCAAGGAAACTTGGGTACCAAAATCAACTTGATTGATTTTTTTGTGTGCAGGGACAAAGAAGGAATCTATGGTACTTGGACAGTGGTTGTCCAAGACACATGACAGGAGATTTCACCCTGCTCACAGAGTTTAAGGAGAGAGCTGGCCCTAGCATAACCTTTGGAGATGACAGCAAAGGATTCACTATGGGATATGGCTTGATTTCAAAAGAAAATGTCATCATTGATGAAGTTGAATTGGTTGATGGTCTCAAACACAATTTATTGAGCATCAGTCAACTATGTGACAGAGGGAATGCTGTTTCCTTCAATTCTGAAGCCTGTATTGTCACAAGTAAAAAGGGCAATAAAGTGGTTCTAACTGGAGTTAGAAAAGGGAATGTGTACTTAGCTGATTTCAATTCTACAGATGCAGAATCCATTACTTGTCTTCTCAGCAAAGCAAGTCCAGTTGAAAGTTGGCTATGGCACAAGAAGCTGTCCCATTTGAATTTCAAGACAATGAATGATCTAGTCAAAAAGGACTTAGTTAGAGGAATGCCTCTAGTGGAATTCACAAGGGATGGACTGTGTGATGCTTGTCAGAAAGGAAAGCAAAAGAAAGTATCATTCAGTAAGAAGCTTGAATCTGCAATTGATGAACCACTACAACTTCTACACATGGATCTTTTTGGACCAGTCAATGTATTGTCAATTTCAAGGAAAAGATACTGCCTAGTGATTGTAGATGATTTCTCAAAGTTTTCATGGGTTTATTTTCTTGGATCAAAGGATGAAGCTAGTGAAATCATCATCAATCATATCAAGCAAGTCAACAATCATCCTGATTTCAAAGTAAGGAATATTAGGAGTGACAATGGAACTGAGTTCAAGAATTCAACCATAAAGTTGTTCTGTGAAGAAAGTGGGATCATGCATGAGTTCTCAGCTCCAAGAACTCCACAACAAAATGGTGTGGTGGAAAGGAAGAACAGATCACTAATTGAAGCTGCAAGGACAATGCTTGAAGAGTCAAAACTCCCAACTTATTTTTAAGAAGAGGCTGTTAACTGTGCATGTTACACTCAGAATATTTCTCTAATCAATCAGGAAAAATGCATGACTCCCTATCAATTATTCAAGAGAAGAAAACCAACTTTAAACTTTCTACTTATCTTTGGTTGCAAATGCTACATCTTAAGGAATCAATCTGATCACAAAGGGAAGTTTGATGCAAAGGCTGATGAAGGAATATTTGTTGGTTATTCTGCTGGAAAATCATATAAGGTCTACAATCTAAGAACCAACATTGTCATGGAATCTGTACATGTTGTGTTTGATGATAAAAAGATTGATGGACTAACAGATGAGGGACATCATGAAGGACTCAAATTTGACAACATTGAGATATACTGTGATGATAGTGAAGATGAGAATGATAAAGAAGGCATCTCAAGAAGAATTCAGAATCTGCCTTTGGATAATGCACAGAATGCTGCATCCGTTGAAAGTCATAATTCAGCTTCCGTTGAAAGAAGCAATGCAGCATCCGTTGAAAGACAAAGTGCATCATCCGTTGAAGTTCATAATGAAGCATCCGTTGATCACAGTCTGTCAACGGATAATCAATTCACTTCATCAGTTGATAGAGCTCCCAATTCCTTTCAAAGGATCAGCAACTCAGGGGGAGTTTCAACAAATCAACATTCTATCTCACATCATGACAATACTGAGGCAACCTCATCTAGGGCTAATCTACCACCTCAAAGGAAATGGACCAAGAATCACCCTTTTGAACTGATCATTGGTGATGCTACATCAAAAGTACAAACTAGAAGGGCTACTCAAGATGAATGTCTGTATAGTAGCTTTCTATCACAGGAGGAACCTAAGCGAGTGGAAGAAGCTCTATTGGATCCAGATTGGATTTTAGCAATGCAAGAGGAGCTAAACCAATTTGAGAGGAACAAAGTATGGAAGCTGGTACCCAAGCCAAAGAACAAGAATTCTATTGACACAAAATGGGTATTCAGAAACAAGATGGATGAAAATGGCATTGTCATAAGGAATAAAGCCAGATTGGTTGCTAAAGGCTATTCTCAACAAGAGGGAATAGATTTTGATGAAACATTTGCTCCAGTTGCCAGACTTGAAGCCATCAGAATCTTTCTAGCCTATGCAGCTAATGCCAATTTCAAAGTCTATCAAATGGATGTCAAGAGTGCATTTCTAAATGAGGAATTGGAGGAAGAAGTTTATGTAAGCCAACCTCCAGATTTTGAAGATCCAAATTTTCCAAACTATGTGTATTATCTGTTGAAAGCACTATATGGACTAAAGCAAGCACCTAGAGCCTGGTATGAGACTTTGTCAAAGTTCCTTCTAGATAATCACTTCACAAGATTTACTATTGACAAAACTCTCTTCTTTAGAAATGTTAATGGCTCTAAGATACTTGTACAAATTTATGTAGATGATATTATATTTGGATCTACAGATGATAAGCTTTGTAAAAAGTTTGCTAAATTAATGCAAAGTAAATATGAAATGAGCATGATGGGAGAGCTAACTTACTTTCTTGGTTTACAAGTTAAACAAGTTAGTGGTGGAATTTTCATTAGTCAAACTAAATATATTTATGATCTTTTAAAGAAGTTTGACTTAATGGATTGTTCACCTGCAAAAACTCCCATGGCCACTGCCACTAAGCTTGAATTAAACAAGGCTGAAAAGTCTATAGATATTACAAGTTATAGAGGCATGGTTGGCTCACTTTTATATTTAACTGCTAGTAGACCTGATATAATGTTTTCTACATGTCTATGTGCTAGATTTCAAGCTGACCCTAAAGAATCTCACTTAGTGGCTATTAAAAGAATTTTCAGATATCTCAAGGGGACTCCAAATCTAGGAATTTGGTACCCTAGAGAGTCTGGTTTTGATCTAATTGGCTACTCAGATGCAGATTATGCAGGTTGCAAAATAGACAGGAAAAGCACAACAGGCACCTGTCAATTTCTAGGGAACAAGCTTGTATCATGGTTCAGCAAGAAGCAGAATTATGTTTCCACATCAACAGCTAAAGCTGAGTACATTGCTGCTGGTAGTTGCTGTGCACAGATACTATGGATGAGGAATCAACTATTTGATTATGGTCTGACTGTTGACAAAATTCCAATATTCTGTGACAACGTAAGTGCCATTGCCATTACTGAAAATCCAGTGCAGCACTCAAGAACCAAGCACATTGATATCAAGTACCACTTCATTAGGGAACAAGTGATGAAAGGTACAGTGGAACTTCATTTTGTTCCAAGTGAAAAGCAGATTGCAGACATATTTACCAAGCCACTTGATGAATCAACATTCACAAGATTAGTAAGTGAGTTAGGTATGCTTAATTATTCATAATCGATGTCATCTATATAATCTGTCTTGAAGCCTGAAATGAATTTGCTGCAAGAACAAAGCTGGCTTTAATTAAGACTTATCCTATCAACGGATATTCTCTATCCGTTGAAAGCCAAAATTGTTCTATCAACGGATGTTCATTATCCGTTGAAAGACAAATACATTTCTGGTAATTTTATCCTTCAACGGATAAAATGGTGTTGTTCATCAACGGATAACTATTTCCCTTATCCGTTGAAGTGTCACGTCAGTTACTATAAGTGAGTCACAGCCGTTGATTCTTTTACTCAACCGTTGATACAGATATACAGTGTTGTATGTATTTGTATTTAAGGTAGTTTTCAGAATTTCTACAGTTTTATTTATTCTTGAACGGCTGTAACTTACTTAAAAGTATCATTTAATCATTTTATTTACATTTTAATTCAAGAAAGTATAAAAGCCCAATTGAACTCTTATTCTCACTTTACGCTTTCTTGCAATTCTTATTCTCTTTCTCTCTAAATTCTCAAGTTTTTCTCTGCAACCTCTACTCACAACAATGGCACCAGTAGTCAAAATTATGTCTCAAATAGGATTTGTTTATGAAAAGAATAATTTCATAGCTTTGGTTGAAAAGAATGAAGCCCATTCTGATTATCACAAGATGATGGACTTCATCAAAAACTGCAAACTAAGCTATGCAATGCTGGAAGCCCCAACCATCTACTGTGAGGTGATTGAGGAGATTTAGACAACTGCAGAGTTCAACTCCACAGATATGACTATTGCCTTCTCTCTCAAAGGTAAGGACTATTGCATTAATTGTGATGATATACAATCTTGCTTTAAGTTGCCTGAGAATGATGTCATGACACCACACACTGATAAAGATGTCTCTGCTATGCTAGATTCCATAGGCTATGCTTTTGATTCTGCTAGTTTAGGTAGTATTAGAAGGAAAGGCCTTAGGAAAGAATGGAATTTTCTTGGAGATGCCTTTATTAAGGTTTTCTCTGGGAAGATTAGCAATTTTGATGCTATCACTTCATCTCTTGTTAATATGCTCTATATGCTAGTTTTTTATAGGTACTTTAATTTTAGCAACTGTGTTATGCTAGAATTAGGTTCCAGATTAGGTAACAAAGCTAATAGACCACATAACATCTACTATGCTAGATTCTTTATGTTATTGGCTAACCATGTTGCTGAAGGTTTGGTCATATCCAATGAGAATAATAAACTCAAATGCTGGGCACAAGAGAAAAGGGTCCTTGCAGACCTTTTGAGAATGAACCTCAACAGCTAGGTGCCATTGGTATACTTGCCAATCATGAATGCACCACAGGTAAGTGAGGTAAATACTTCTATAACTCCTACTATTTCCAACCCCAATGTTTCGTTGCCTTCTAGTGTGGCTATGGAACCTGTGTCTTTGTCCAAACAGGCTCCTACCAAAGCCACCAAATCTAAAGTTTCCAAAGTCAAGTCAAAGAAACCTACCTCTGTTGTTTCTCAAAAGACAACACTTGTAACAACTACCATAAACCCTGAAGGGAGTGAACAGGGTGTGAGTGGTGAGGGGAGGAGTGAACATCAAAAAGCCCCCCAGGATAAGGTGGGAGAGGTGAGTGGTACCCAAACCAGCCAATCCACAGTCTCTCAAAAGACTGTGGTGGTTCAAAAGGAGTCCAACACATCCCTACTTGCATCCTCCCAAAAGGTTGTAACTATTGAAAATAGTCCCCAACCAGGGACACTGAACAAAAGAGGGAGGGACACTGAAGCCACACATTCACCATTTAAAGCCTTTTCAAGGAAGAAGAAGGCCAAGACCCTAGTTTCCACACAAGGGACACACACAGCATAGATACATCCACATGTATCTGTGCCTTCTCAAATTCAGCTTGATGTGATTCCAGCAAATGTGGAATCACATCCCCATTATCTCAATATAGAAACACACCATTCATCAAACTCTCTAACACCCTCTCTGGATGTGGATATGATATTCACATCAATTCCTGATTCTCCCTCATTAAAACTCAGGGAGGAGCCCCACTCAAAACCTGGTGATCATCATCTTTTAGATGATTTGTTGGATCATCAGCCAATTATTTTAAATGTAGTTGCAGAATCTGTGTCACCACACTTAAAATTAATCCACACAGATTCAACAATTATGTCACTTTCTATATCTACATCTTTTCCTTCTTCAACGGATATCTCTCATCCGTTGACAAGTGGTTGTTCTTCAACGGATAAGCTTAACAGCAGTTATCCGTTGATACCATCAGTTTTCACTTCAACGGATATTCCCTATCCGTTGATGGTCTCTACACACTTAACAGAAACAATTCCAACTGTAGAGGACATGGCAACTGTACAATCACTTTTAGGTTTGAGGGAAGGGAGTGATCTTTTGAGTGAGAGGCTGGGTTGCTCCCAGGCAAAAGGAGAGGTTGAGAGTCACCATATGCATGCTATTTCTCCAGCATGGCAAAAGTGAGTGAGAGGAGTGCCACCTTAGAAGGTGAGGGTGAGGGTGTGAGGGTGTGTGTGAGCCAGGGGGAGCCCCTGATGCAAGAACAGAGAGAAATTGAGAGAAAGGCAGGTACAGAAGCTATAAGGGTGGATCCAGCCATTGCTAGTGAGTTAATGAAAGTGGATGATGCAGAAAAGGAAAGACAATTTTAGCAACATTACAAAGCTGTCATTGATAACATTTCCTTGCATGCTGACACTTTTACTCACCCTGTTTCAGCCTATCAATTATTGGCTGCACAGGGCAATGTGGAGGCATAACAGACACTACATATTGTACACACTTCAGAATCTCTTCTCAGAGACAAAGCTGCTGTCAACAGGCTGCCTTCTCAAGCTGGTGAGCCATCTGAAGAATTTGGAGTAAATCTAATGATGATGACTCTAATTCTTTGAATGAGAGCATGAACTTAGGGGGAGTAGCAGGCCCAAGTTCTGTTCCTGATCTTCCTGAATGGGCATGGGCAAAACCATCAACACCAGGAGAGTCTGGTGTCACTTTGGTCAGACAAGTCATGACAATTCAGAAGGCCCTTCAGGAGACTCAAGATGCTGGTACCAAGGCAATTCTTCAAGCTCATCTGGAATTTCTGTATCTCTTGCAGTTGCAGCATTACCAGCAAAATCTCAGTGTGGATGAGCTCAAGCAGGACATTGCTGATCTGAAATCCTAAAATGCTGAGAAATTGGATTCAGTTATACCCTATGGTACTATGCAAGATTTGTTGGGGAGACTGAGGAAAGCATCTGATGCTGACAAGAGGCTGGCCAGATTGGAAGATAGGGTTCAAATCATTGAAGACTCTATGGTCACCATTCTTCAGAATCAACAAACTCAAACAAATCTACTCATGCAGCTGGCAAAAGCACAAGGCTTGACCCCTACCCTTGATGATAACAAAAAGGGGGAGAATAAAGGGGAAGGGGAAGGAGAGCCATCTACAACAGTTCAGATTTCTCAAGTGCTAGTTCCTGTCATCACAACTTCTCCAACTATTCAAGTCAAAGGAAAGCTAGATGAAATTGATCTAATCCAGATAGCAGCAGCTGAATTGCAAGTCAAAGAGCAAAGGAAGAAGATTGATGAAAAGATGCAACTAATATTTGGTTCTACAACTTCTCAATCACAATCTGTGAAGCAAAGCACAAAAGTGGAATCAATTATTATGGAACTCAAGCCAGTAGGGAGGCATAAGGATGGAGAAACTTCTTCCAAAGATCTGCAACCTATGGTTCTCAAGCCCAACAATAGATCCAATAAGGACTCTACAAAGAATCCTCTAAAAGAGGTGGATTTTCCTCTTCCAAAAGCTGATGAGGACAAGCTTTTAGGTAGAAGTATTGCATATCTCAAAGAGACCATGGATGAGGCTGTAAGGAGAAACATGGCTATTATCTTCAGAGAGGGAAAGAGCATATGTGTGATGCAAGGACATCCCAAATTCTCAATAGCCAAGAGGGAAGAAACCAAAAGGTTGAAGGAAGAAGCCAAACAGCTAAAGGCTGACAAAAGAGCACAAGCAAAGCTTGAAAAATAGCTAAAGTCAAGTCAGGCTGAAGAACAGAAAGAAATTGAAGACAAAGGTGAAGATGAAGCTATGGGGGACATGGTTGGTACTGAGATGGAGGAAAGAAGTAAGGAAGAATGGCAGAAAGGGAAAAGAAAGAAGGTCAATGCAAAGAGAAAGAAGGTAGATAAGACTGAAGAAACCCAATCAATATCCAAACCACTACCCTCTATTCCTGAACCCATTGTACCTGACCCCTTCATGAACATTCATGGTGAAACAATCATTCCCAAGGAGGAACCAATTGATTGGGACACCATCAAATTGCCCACCTTCCTAACCTCTTCTCCACCATCAAAGAAGCAGAAAAGAAGAATCAAATCAACACCCTCTAAAGCCTCAATCAAATTCACACAGAAGCCTAAGCCTAAACCTCAAACCTCTAAAGATGATTATGTTCACATCTGTGACATAAAAGAATTTTCAGACATTGAACTCTATCTGGATGAGCTGGAGGAAGTAAGGGGAATAGCTGCCTACAGACAGCTACCAGAAAGACTAGTGTTCAAATACAAAGGAGCTGGGGAAAGAACATGGCCTCTTCACAGAATTCTGAATGAAGGCTACTCTACCTTGATTAGAGTCTACTCAGCCATACAAAGGGATTCTGGCTTTACCAGGACTGCCAAGACTGAGATTCTCAACAAGATTGCCAACATAAGGAAAACTTGGAGGGAGCCCAATGCTTTGCCTAGAACTTTACTCATTCAAGAAAGAGGAATTACAATTCACAAATCACCTCATTGGTTGATGGAGTTCAGAGACAACAAAGGAGTCAGAAGATTTTTCAGAATTGAAGATCAGCTAAAGATTGCCAGTAATGAAACTCTCAAGTATATGCAATCTAAGTTAGATATCAATGAAGAAGATGAAGCTGAATTCTACAGACAACTTCAACTTCAAATAGAGGAGAATGACAGGAGGCTAGGAAAGAAAACCAGGGATCAAAGGAAAAGAAAGTAATTTGCTCAGGCTAAAGGAGCACCCTTGGAAACAATGTAATTCTTCAATTCCATCTCAGCATATACATTTTTGTAGCACTTTTGAATTTCTGCTTTATTACAGTTTATATATTTGTTAAGTGTTTTGTTATCATCAAGCTAAACCCAAATTTATGCCTACAGTTCTAGTAGACATAAATAGGGGGAGATTGTTAGGAATATGTGTATTAGTTTGATGATAAGTTAAGCAAAACACTTAAGTAGAAATCTAGTGTTTGTAGCCTCAACGGATAAGACCATCTTGGCTATCCGTTGAAGGAGTAGCTTTACTTAGCAATATGTTTAGTATTGTAGCACATTTCACTCTCTGGTTTCAAGCTGTAATTCTTAGATGTTGTTAGGAAATAATCAGTCATGTTGACTACTAATGGATGTACAAATAGGAGGGCTAATTGTAAATGTTTCATGCCTTGTAATTTTGTATAAGTGAAGAAGTGTCAACGGATATTGAAGACCTTCAACGGATAAGAAACAAAGCTTCAACGGATGTCTCTAATGCTTCAACGGATAATATCCATCAACGGATAAGTGCTTCAACGGATAAAGACTTCAACTGATAATGCATCAACGGATAAAGCTTCAACGGATAAAGCCTCAACGGATAAGGCATCAACGGATGAAAGCTTCAACGGATGCTTAGTTCATTAACAGTTGATAGTGACAATTCACAAGCTGACAGAGGCACATGGGTTGACAGAGACATACTGGAATGTGGAAGCCTCTAGGAGGAATCAAGAAAATGCAGCATTTCCATTCTGATGCAAACAAGGAAGTATTCAAAGATTTACAGATTATCCTAGATTGCATTGGATAGAGAAATGAAGAAGAAACATGTGAAGAATCTTTTCAATTGTATTTTACAGTTTGTCTTCACTTGTAAACTTGGTGATATATAAACCAAGTAGCAGCTAGTAATTAGATATGAATTTTCCTGAGCTGTTTAGAAATATCAAAAGAGAAAATCATCTAGTTTGTACTAGGAAGCAGCTGTGATTTAATTCTTTGAATCACAGATTTTCTGAAAAAACACATCTCTATTGGAACAACAAATCCACCAAAAAAGTTTTTAAGTTCTTTGTGCTCATTACATTTTTGTTTGAATATATATCTGTCTGCATCAGCTTCAAGCAATTCACACATATTTGATCACTCAAACACTTAGCCTTAGAAACTGCTTAAAACTTGAAAAAGTTTTGAGATTTACATTCAACCCCCCTTCTGTAAATCTCATTGTTAGTCCACTGGGAATAACATGAATCTATATGAATCTATATGGACATACACAAATAATCCTTACATTATCACCCCCAAATTTAAAATTTTCAATGTCCTCATTGAAGGTAATAATAAGGATTTCAGGCATACCTAGTTAGCGGAAGAATCACCCTCTCTGGGTGGAGGATCAGGTGGCCAATCAACCTTGACACCAGTGGCTCAGAACACCAGTGGCTCGGAAAATAGTGCCAAAAGCCTGTGTCAAATTTGCAGCAAAATGTCGGTGAATGTCGTGCAGGGCCTCCATACGCCTAGTCACTCGCCTGTACTGCTCATCACCAACACCAGTCCTATCAACTACCTGTTGCACATGAGAAGAACCCTTTGTAGGCACGGGAAGATCCGTTCAGCCACTCTCTACATCATCAAAAATATATCCCAACCCCTTATCATGGGGTGTACCTAAGAATGAATAACTCAAGTGATCTGGCAGTCGGCTGAGCTCAAGTGTGGGAGCTTCTTCAATAGATGGTTCAAAATGCTCCTAAGAAATTTTCAGCTCTGCTAACCCAAGAGAATCGAATGGCATATCCAACTTCCTCTTCCACGGAGGAGCATTCAAATACTGCAATTGTTCTGCCCCTTCTTCATCTTTACTATCAAATTCCTCTGTTAAGGATCTCTCTAAGCTATCTGACTTTGGCAATTGCTCAAGCTCTGAATTCATGACAGAGTCGACCCCCTCTACTTTAAAGCACTCCTCTTTAGCTATGGGTAACTTTATTGCCTTGAACACATTAAAAGTGACCTTTTGATCATGAACCTTTATCATAAGCTCTTCTTTTTACACATCGATCATAGTTCAGCCTATAGCCAAGGATGGTCTTCCCAAGATGATGGGAATCTTCTTATCTTTCTCAAAATCCAGAATGATAAAATCAGCAGGGAAAATGAGTTTATCCACCTTAACCAAGATATCCTCCACTATACCTCGTGGATAAGCGATGGAATGATCAGCTAGTTACAATGATATGTATGTTGGTTTCGGATCAGGAAAACCAAGCTTCTTGAAGATGGACAAGGGAATCAGATTGATACTAGCT
Organism: Apium graveolens; assembly: GCF_009905375.1. Taxonomy (NCBI): domain Eukaryota; kingdom Viridiplantae; phylum Streptophyta; class Magnoliopsida; order Apiales; family Apiaceae; genus Apium; species Apium graveolens. The sequence continues at coordinate 97,450,922 of NC_133651.1, forward strand.
CCCAAGTCACATAAACACTTGTCGAAAGACAAGTTTCCGATAGTGCAAGGAATAATGAAGCTTTCAGGATCTTTAAGCTTTGGAGGCAACTTTTGTTGCAGAATAACACTGTACTCCTCCATTAGAACAACGGTGTCTAAGTCATCGAGCTTCACTTTCCGAGATAGAATACCCTTCATAAACTTCGCATAGCTAGGCATCTATTCAAGAGCTTCAGCGAAGGGTATGTTGATTTTAAGTTTCTTGAACACCTCCAGAAACTTAGCAAATTGCTTATCCAACTTCTGCTTCTGCAGCCTTTTAGGAAAATGAGGTGGAGGATAGACCTGTTTCTCTTCTGTATTACCCTCAGGAGGAGTGTGTTCCACAGGTTTTTCTTTGATTCCACTTCTGCTTCCTTCTGCACTTCTTCTTCAGCCACATCTGCATTTTCTAAAACTTGAGATTTTTCAGGCTCTTTGTCTTGCTGAATTTGGGGGCTTGCGACCTTTCCAGACCTCAAGGTGATGGCGTTCACCTGTTCTTCAACTTTGCTCTTGCCTGGATCGGCTTCTGTATCACTAAGGAGTGTTCTTGGTGGTCGATTCAATAAGGCGTTAACAATTTGCCCTATTTGGTTCTCCAGAGTCTTGATAGAAACAGCTTGGCTTTGGCACATAAGAGCCTGATTTTTGCACATAAGCCTCAACTCCTCCAATTCAGATTTTTCATTCGAAGATTGACCTGCATCATGAGTTTGTTATTGAAGTTAGAGTTGTTGTCTTGGTGCAAATTGTTGCTGAAAACCAGGAGGATTGAATTGGTTGTTTCCAAACTGTTGGAACGGCTGGCATCGCATTATGATTGTTACTCCAGCTGAAGTTAGGATGATTCCAGTTGTTAGGATGATAAGTGTCTAGAGCTGGTTGTTGTGATCTCTAAAAGTTGCTTACAAACTGAGCTGATTCACTAGATATAGCGCATTTCTTCGTCACATACGAACCTGCACACAGCTCACAAACACTAGTTATCTGATTAACACCATAGTTAGTTAGAGAATCGATCTTCATATACAACGCCTTTAGTTGAGTAGTGATAGCCATAGTTGTATCCACTTGAAGAACTCCTACTACCTTGCCCTGTGGCAATCTCTGATGTAATAACCCCAATTTTTGGAATTTTTGAAACCCTTATGAATAGTGTTTTGCTGATTATGCTGAATAAGAAAACTTTTCATGCCACACTATGTAGGGGTTCTTTTATTGATCTTCTGCGATATTATTAGTACTCTATGTGGTATATAAGTGTATGTAAAGATTGTCAGAATCCAAATCCGAACACTTTGATTTTTCCCGAAAATCCACCAGATACAGAAAGAATTGAGTATAAGGTAACAGGATAAAAAGGATTTAAATTCAAGGATTATAAGAGAGGATCATAAAAAGGAATTTAATGTATTGAGAAAGGTTAAGGGAACCCAAGTAATAAGATCCCGAGTATGATCCCTCAAATAATAAACGAGAACGAAAGTTAAGCGAACCGTATAACAGATCAGCGGTCATTAGCCAAGTGATTAGGAGTTAATCAAAGAGTTAGTGGAGGGTGATGTCATCTCACCAACAAGAAGAGGACAAGTGTGGGATGATGACATAAGGGGATGACTTAAGCATGACAAAAAAAGGAGGGATTAGTTAGTTGATTGTGAACCATTCATTCTTTACCATGGTAAAAGATCAAAATTTGCCAAGCCAAAAAGGAAATCAACCAAGCAAAATATCATAACACAAAAATTAAAAATTTGACTTTGCTCCCATGAAGAGAAGCTCTCGGCCAAAACAAACCCAGCAACTTGAAATTGTCATATCTCCTTCAATACTCAGTCAAATGTTGTGTTCTATAGCTCGTTGGAAAGGTATTGAGATGGCCTACAACTCTTGTTCATAAGTATCATCCAAATAAGCAGGGTAAGACCCTCATTTTTACAGTTCTTTCAATCCTACTTTTAGAAATTTCAAAGCCTAACTTTGTGTTCTTGATTTCTTTGGAAAGATCAAGCTTGTAGGAGGCGCCCTAAGGCTTCCTAGAAACTTAACACCTACCAAGGAAGGTATAAACTTCAAACCATAGCCTTTACTTTTACTATTAGTGAGTTTGATGGTTGGTTTTCAAAATGAGAAGCATGATATTTGATTATTAGTAGTTTGATTTAAAATTGGAGTGATTTGGTGAATGAATCTTGTTATAGTTAATAGAACTTGATTGTGGTTGGTTGAGATGAAGAATCTGGAGAATAAGGACTGTTATAGTATTGTGTAGTTGAGGTTTTGATGTCTTAATAATTGTGGGTTATTTGGTGAGGTTTTGGTGTAGTGAGAAACTTGGAAAACTCGTAAATATAGCCGTCGTGATGCCTGTTTTCCTTAGACTGTTGTACATGAATCTCCGACCAGATAACTCACTGACCAATCTTTAAATTTGCCATGTTTAGCTAGATCATGTTGTAAGCTTCGTTTTGGTATGTGGTTCGCTTAGATCCGATTTACGGTTTAGGAGAAACGACCGTTTTAAGTAACGGCGTTTCACGAACGAACCTTTACCCCTCACTTTACTTTGAGACCTTGGTTAAGGCCCTTCAATGACTAATTGGAGTATAAAACAATTATGTAAATTGGATTAGGCAGTTGGTAGAGTACTCGCGAAAGAATCGCCTTAAAATTCTTAATGGTTAATTTATTAAAAATGGTGGAGCCGAGGGTACTCGAACGACTTATGTGATTCGTTAAGCGTAGCAGTGACCATAAGCGAACATTAGGGTTCAATTGGTTAAAGTCTAGTTTCTTAAGCGACCGGGGTTTAATTCCGACTTATGTTGTTGTTCATAGGTTATCGGACCCACTCTAAGCTTAAGTCTATCCGGGAACACTCAGACAAGTTTTCTACCCGTTATACTGTTGTTGTGATGTATACATATGTATATGCATTATCTTGTGATAGATGCATGGTGGTTAATTAGCAAATCTTGCGATATATTGGAGCATGTGATATGGTATATATGCATGTCTGTTTCGTAATCTTGATATATATTTTTGATTCAATTGCTTATAAGTTGCATAATACCTATGCTAGAGATAAGCAGTAGTTGTGTATACCCTTAGTATAGGGGACCCAAAGGTAAACATTTTCTAAAACCGGGAGTCGATGTTCCCGAGTATATTATATATATATTTATATATATATATAGATATAGTTTTCAAAACTATGAATCGGATAAGGTTTATTCGATAACTTTATTTTATTAATAAATATTATTTTGAATATTCGTTTGAGGGCTTATGACTCCGTCTATTTTATTAATGAATATTATTTTGAATATTCATTCGAGGACATATGACTCTATTTATTTTATTTAATGAATATTATTATTTGAATGTTCATTCGAGGACTTATGACTCCGATTATTTAATAATTATTATTCTTTATTTTATTAAAGAATAATGTGTCGATAATCAAACTCACTTTTGATTATTCAAATAAAGATCCTACTTTCGTATAAGTATATCTTTGGTTATTTAATATTCATTTCAATTATGAGTTTTAAAACTCCTACCTCGATTATTTTTATAAGGATCACCCTTATGGGAATATTATTTAAATAATAATATTCAGATATTTTCTAATATATCGGGACTGATTTATTTTACTAAATCAGCATTACTCCAAACATTCTTAAAAATGTTTTCGAGTCTTCAAAATGATTTTTAAAGGTTAGGTCGGATCCCAAAACTCATTTTTTTATATTTAAGATCTTCCTTTCGAAGGGGATTTAAATACTTGCTCAAAACCTGAGGGATTCGGCTCTGTGGTGTATTTTATATTCGCAACAAGGTTGTTGTTTTGATAAAAGAGTTTTTGATTACTTACCCAACACTCGGGAAGTAAAATTCTTGGAACAAGTTAATCTATTAACAGGCACCGCCTGGGAAATATCGGTGAGTTTTCCTTTCCAACTAGATATGACTTCTTGGTGGAGCCGTATCAACAAGTTTCTACTTGGGGAAAGGGGGGACAAGCTTTACGTTTTAGAGTCATGGATTTCATCTAAACTAGGAGTGGCATAAGTGGTCGAGTGGCGCCGGCCCAGCCTTATTATATTGGCCCAAATGGCCTCGAAGTTCCGTTAAGACGGTCCATTCCTTAGGAGTCCAGTGTTTGGTTGACAAGTAAATCCGACAGGTTCTCCTCTACATGTAGAAAATGGTGGGGTTGCACTACTGCGACTGATCATCGTGAGTGGTCTTCCTGGCGCGGCAAACTCCCGTAATGAGTTCATCATCCAATTGGATATTTCTGCAACACTACCCAGAGCACTTCGATAGAAAGGCTACGGCTGGGCGATTGTTGAGTGTTGGCAGGGTCGAGTTTTCAAAATGATATTTCATCAAATGAAGTATCTCGTAACTTAATTTCATTTTGATGATATTTCAAAGATTGATTCTATACAAGTTTTGTCTTGTAGCTTAATCTATGGGATGAACTATTTATACATTGAATGGTGGTAGTTCAAGTAGTATTCGGAAAAGATATAAGTATATTGTAGTATCTTGTAACTTCATCTTTTAAACTTATACCTAGTAAATGATTATCTTGTGCATGTCAAAGATTTTCAGAAAAACGTTGAGACAAGGTTATATATATGAGATCACCTTGCAACGATATTTTTATACATTTATAAACTGGAACTCTGTGTATATTATACATGTCAGAGGATTTCAAAGATTGTGAAAAGTATATAGGTATATATATACTGAATATTTTGTGACTTGGTCGCGTTAAGATATCAACTTGGTTCATTTCTTCTTGACCAAGACTTTCATGAGTACTATGAGAATGCTCATATATTGTTAAATATTATAAATATTATTTCGGTGGGCTTGTTGCTCACCCTTGCTTTCTTCTTTCATCACACAACAACAGACAGACAAGATGAACAGGACCAAGCTCCCAATTTGCGAGCGGATAGGAAACGTTCCGCAGTTTCCTATAGGCGTTGATGTCACTGTAGCTGAGGTAGGAACTACCAATAGGCTAGGCTTTCAACTTTTGATGTACCAGACTTATGTATCTTTTTGAATTGTAATAATGGCAAAGAAATGTAAATTTATTCAGAAACCCTTTTAAGGTGTAACGGTTTATAATTGTGGAATAAAATGACTTGTGTTATTTTTGATATTCATCTCTGAGACTATAACTTGTGGTGTGTATGTGTGTATATTGTGGGGTCACAGTACTCAGTAGTTGGTTAACTGTTAAGATTAAGTATTGATAAAGGAAGTGGAACTCGTGACAACCCGAATCCCCGACCCCAGATTTGGGGGTGTTACAGAAATGGTATCAGAGCCAAGCATTATAAACCTCAGAGATGATGTGGCGTTAAGATAATAAGTTCACTAAGATAATAAGAACTCTTGCCAAGTTCATAGTCGGGCTACATAACGTAGTACTGACAGTTAAAACCCTTATGGGAACCCTTATAAATATCGTGATAGAAGCGTAGTTCGTTATCGTATATGGTAGTGGGACTCTGAACCCTAAGGTTGAGGAGCAACGACGCGATGATGTTTTATTACTTATTGGAGATCAGATTGTGGGTCCGATAGAGCGTCCTAACGCGGGACCGGAAGATGTTCATATTGAGGATATAGCGGTTGAGGATGTTGTCCTAGAAGGGATTGTTGCTTAGAAGGATCCCGTGGAGGATCCTGACAAGAATAAATAAAGGACCACTGAGAAATTGATGACCATGGTTAGGGCGACTATCAGAGGTAGGATTGGTCGGTCACTACCGGAGGTTCGTTCAAGTTTGTAAAGATAGTAGCCCCTTTAACGCGGCTTACTCGTAAGACTGAGAAGTTTGAATGGACAGAGAAATGCGAGAAAAGATTTTAAGAACTGAAGCAAAGGTTGGTGACGACCCCTATGTTGGCATTGCCAGATGGAAAAGGAGATTTTTTGAATTATAGTGACGCTTCGCATAAGGAATTAGGGTGCTTCTTATATAGCACAACAAGGTAATCGCGTACGCGTCAAGACAATTAAGGGAATATAAAATTCGATATCCCCGCCCATGAGCTTGGGCTCGTGGCAATAGTTTTTCCCTAAAGATTGGAGGCACTACTTGTATGGAGAGAAGTGCAAGATTTACACAAACCATAGGAGTTCTAGTACATTTTTACGCAGGAAGAGCTCAACATGCGCTAGAGGAGGTGATTAGAGCTAATCAAGGATTACGATTATGAGATTCTTTATCATCCAGGGAAAGCCAAAATGGTGGCTAATGCCCTTAGTATAAAAGAGAGACTCAAGATGAAAATGTCTTTGGGAGAGTTGATAAGAGATTTTGAGAAAATGGACATAGAAGTGAAGGTAACCGGAGCCGTAACTGAAAAGCTGTTTGAGATTGCAATACAGCCTGAATTATTGGAGAAGATCATATTGTGCCAAGAAAAAGTGATGAATAGAGGCAGAGAACCAATGACCGGAGAAGAGATTAATACCTAGAAAGATGATGAGGGAATAATGAGGTATCCCTACAGAATTTGGCTTCCAAATGTTCAAGAGCTTAAGGACTGGATCTTAGATGAAATTCATAGTTCGGGGAATAAGATTTAGGGCAAACCCTGAATGTGATAGTCAGGGAGGACGCCATCAAGATAGAAGGAACACATAACTTAATGAAGTGGAAAATGAGGATTTAAACCATGTAGGATGACCCCGATTATGGGGAGGATGAGAAAACATTTCATACGTAGAAAACAGAAGTCGAGCAAGATAGGGAGAACCCAGACGGTACTCCTATGGGGCAATTCATGGACCTGCCTAAACAAAACTTATACTTTTATCCCTAACCACCACCCTGAGGAAACAATGCGGTGAGAAATTCTTTCATGACCTTTAAGTCGCTAAGCTCTCAGAGTTCCAAGGAACAGGTTGACCCAGTCAAGGCAAGAGCCTGGCTAAAGGAAATCTAGGAATCATTTGAGATTCTAAATGATTGACGAAGCACAAAAGACTGTTTAATCACTTACCTTCCCAAGAGAGAGGCCACCCGCTGGTAAAAGGCCAAGGAAGGCACGAAGCCAGAGGTTATGATAAACTGATTAAAGTTCAGTCAGTTGTTTTCGGGAAAGTACTTCCTAAGGTTATGGAGGTAGTGTAAAAGCTTTAGAGCAAGAACAAAAGCGGACGAGTATGATGAATTGTGAATCTAAGTTGTAAAAGTTGTCAAGATTCGTTCTGGGGACACGAATCCAGAATGACGAGATGTTTGAAATCAATGCTTATGTTGTGTTGGTTCATGTAATGCTTGTAATGGAAATGAAAATAAAAGACTGAAAGGGAAGGAGTATGAAGGGATATAAAGGAAATAGAGTTGAGAAGTGATAAGGGAGTTAGGTATGGGAAACCCTAAGAAACCCTTGCAATAAATATAGAGAAGTTTATCATCATCAGCGCGATGGTGACTGATCATGAGATAAATTCAAGGTTTGAAGGCGTAAGCGATACGTAAAGTTAATTTCCTTGAAGTTGACAGTATTCGATGAAAATTTGAGATAGATCGATTGATTAATAAGGAAACACGGATGGACTGAGGAGACAAGAAAGTAAGAAATTAGGAAAATTGGATGAAGGAAGTGACCTTCAAGAATGTGAAGTGTAAGACCGGGGGCATGATACCCAGAAAGGGAGACGCCAGGTACGAAAAATATCCCAACATTGAGATGACTGTTGAGATAAATAAAAGAGGTAAATGAGTAGTTATAACTAAAAGGTTCACGTTGAACACGACCAACATCTTCTAGAACATCCATGTTATCATTACTGAATCAGGCAAGAAAAGCGGATAACCGTTCTTATCTTTTGGAGGCCATATTAATTGACCTCATTTTGAGTACATATGTTATTGTAAAATTAGGCATATACTATCGAGGTAGGAATGATTGAATAAGATACCCTTATCAGGGAAATATGACTTGATTTATCCATGGAAGAATGCATGTACCTTGTTAAAGGTAGAATTAAGGATAGAACATCGGTAACTTAAAATGAATCCTAGGGGAATTCATAAAGGTTGGCATTTCACCCTTAATAAGGATAGTATGAGTTTTGACATTATGAATTGGAAAGGATTAAGGTAACAACAACCTTTAAGGATCAGTGGAGAAATTTTTCAGAAGTATATAGGCAATGATTCTAGTATTAGTAAATGGTATATTGATATGCCCTGTGCCTAGGGTGTACCTGATGAAGGATTTAAGGATAACCTTAGAGGTTTTACAAGGAGAAAGGTAATATTCAAAGTTCTAAAGAATAGAAATTTTGATGAAGGAAATATGACGTAATTATAATAATGCTAGGTGAGGCACGTGTTGAACTATAAGAAAGTATAGATCGATCCAATAAGGGTCGAGATTGGTGAAAACAAGAAGGACCCAAGATAAGAGACGTCCTAAGTATGATCGAGAGTCAATCGTGGCAATGTTCACATCTAAAGACTAAGGCAATGACTTATAGAAAAATGGTGATTTTTTTTCTCGCCAGGACTTATGAGAAGCATTTTCACATAAGCAGTGATTGAAATGAGATAAAATATTTAGTTGGAGGTGGTTAAAATGACATTGATTGTAAGGAAATTTTACTATCAGGAAAGGCCAAAGAGGTGGCCAACACTTTAAGTGTAAGAGGACAATTATCGGCGCTCGTGCCAGAGGAATATAGTGATAATCGTTAATTCTGTGAAGGTTGTATTATGGTGTGAAAGATTGACATTCCTTCTGATGACTGCGCGGTACTCAACCGTAATAGTAGTTTGGTAAAGATTTAATTCATGTAATCGCCGTGAGCGGGCTTTCTATCTTAGAAGGTCCTATCTTAAGATAAGCCAGGAGCATGTTACGAAAGGACTAAATGAACCTTTGAGCTTCATGTCTCCCAGTAAAGGAATATGGTTAATAATGGTATTAACCTGCTATCGTTGCTTTGGTTGAAACTCTTCTGCAATTTTATCTGCTTCATGTCATGTATGTACATTAGGATCTAGAGTGTTCTTCATGAATCATGAACGGTGATCATGTTACCTCCTTAGAAGAATCGATACGATATGTATGGACTCCGTATGGTTAGCTATTAAGACTTCATGGAAAATAAATGACTACAGTAGGTCAACGGTGGGCCATAGTAATGCAGGAATGATTCTGCGAGTAATGAGCCGATTACTTACAACCGTGAGAGTTGTATTGGAATGGATGTTGAGAGTGAGTACCACTAATCGGGTCGTGGTGGTGTATAAGTTATCATTGATAGGCTAATTAAGTTAATTATCTACCTATTGAATACTTATTCCTTCTTATCAATAGAGAGTCGTATTACTATACGAGGAAGGTTGCGATGCAAGCATAGAATTCTAATAACGATGATGTCTAGAATGAAATCCCAGATTCGATTTTCGATGTCGAGGGAGTTTTAAAGGTGATTGTTTATAAGCTCGAGCAAGAGCATGGGTCCATAGAAATACAATGCTGTAATACTTGATGTTGATATATATACGTATATGTTTTGTTCTCCTATGACAAACCTCTATAGTTCAGAGGTAGATTCCAAGCCAGATATTTTGTGGCAGTATATTTTTTATATATACAATTCTCTTCAATTCGTTCTTTTCTCTCCTTTTCATTTCATATAAGCTGAGAAGAACAACCCTTCTAGAAGGGGAGGTATTGCCGAATGACTATCTATCTGTGTGATAGAAGCCTAGTAGGATACCATCTATTGTTTAATTGCTTGTCAAGTACTAAAGGCTGGCTACCTTCTGTACTAACTATGCAATGTAACAAGTGTTCATGATCATAGTGATCTCTCAATAAATTCTTTTACTTCTATATAAAGGACCAAGCTTTCGAAGATGGAGGCAGCTAGAGAGGAAGTGATACCAAGTATGGTGGTATTCCGATTCTAACGCGTTCGTGATACTAAGGTTGACGCGATTATTAAAAGGATATAGAACGCTAACGAGCAAAAGTGTAATCAGTATAAAATTTGGTACGGAAGATAGTAACGATTACGAATTGGAAAAGAGTGGGTATTGAGAAGCAAAAGTTGTAGATCTAGATGAGATAATGAGAGTCTGTACAATAGACTTGAAAGAAATTTGGAGTGATCACTTAACGCTGATTAAGTTTTCTTAAGATAATCGATCATATGTCAGTATCGAGGTATCGCCTTATGAGATCCTTGAGGGAAGACAATGTCGATCTCCCTTATGTTAGGATGAAGTTGTAGAGCGCAAGATGCTCGGACCTCCAGTAGTCCAAAGGACCAGGGATATAATAGATCTAATCAGAGGACGGCTGGTATTAGCCCAAGATGGATACACAAAGTATGTTGATTTGACACGAAATGACAAAGAGTAGGAAGTAGGGGACCTAGTGTTGTTATAGGTATTCCTTTGGAAAGGATGGATGTGGTTCGGAAAGAAAGGAAAGCTAAGCCCACGAATTGTTGGACCCTTGGAGGTATTAAGACGTATTGGGAAGTTAGCATATGAGCTATCCCTACCCCCGAACATGTAGCAAGTTCATAACGTGTTCCACGTATCAATGTTAAGGAAGTGTAATTCGGATGTCAGACAAATAGGGGCATATGAGCGCATAAACATGTAACCAGACGTAACCTACATGGAGCAACCAGGAAGGGTTATAGATCCAAAAATGGACAAGTGCTTAGGAGAAGAGTTATCAAACTAGTCAGAGTTTGATGGTAGAACCACAATGTGGGAAAATTATGTAAGAGTTAGAAAGTGCAATGCTAAGAAAGTATCCCTACTCATTTTCTATCTGATTCCGGGACGGAATCCTTTTAAGGAGGGGAGACTGTAATAACCCCAATTTTTGGAATTTTTGAAACCCTTATGAATAGTGTTTTGCTGATTATGCTGAATAAGAAAACTTTTCATGCCACACTATGTAGGGGTTCTTTTATTGATCTTCTGGGATATTATTAGTACTCTATGTGGTATATAAGTGTATGTAAAGATTGTCAGAATCCAAATCCGAACACTTTGATTTTTCCCGAAAATCCACCAGATACAGAAAGAATTGAGTATAAGGTAACAGGATAAAAAAGATTTAATTTCAAGGATTATAAGAGAGGATCATAAAAAGGAATTTAATGTATTGAGAAGGGTTAAGAGAACCCAAGTAATAAGATTCCGGGTATGATCCCTCAAACAATAAACGAGAACGAAAGTTAAGCGAACCGTATAACAGATCAGCGGTCATTAGCCAAGTGATTAGGAGTTAATCAAAGAATTAGTGGAGGGTGATGTCATCTCACCAATAAGAAGAGGACAAGTGTGGGATGATGACATAAGGGGATGACTTAAGCATGACAAAAAAGGAGGGATTAGTTGGTTGATTGTGAACCATTCATTCTTTACCATGGTAAAAGATCAAAATTTGCCAAGCCAAAAAGGAAATCAACCAAGCAAAATATCATAACACAAAAATTAAAAATTTGACTTTGCTCCCATGAAGAGAAGCTCTCGGCCAAAACAAACCCAGCAACTTGAAATTGTCATATCTCCTTCAATACTCACTCAAATGTTGTGTTCTATAGCTCGTTGGAAAGGTATTGAGATGGCCTACAACTCTTGTTCACAAGTATCGTCCAAATAAGCATGGTACGACCCTCATTTTTACATTTCTTTCAATCGTACTTTTAGAAATTTCAAAGCCTAACTTTGTGTTCTTGATTTCTTTGGAAAGATCAAGCTTGTAGGAGGCTCCCTAAGACTTCCTAGAAACTTAACATCTACCAAGGAAGGTATAAACTTCAAACCATAGCCTTTACTTTTACTATTAGTGAGTTTGATGGTTGGTTTTCAAAATGAGAAACATGATCTTTGATTATTAGTAGTTTGATTTGAAATTGGAGTGATTTTGTGAATGAATCTTGTTATAGTTAATAGAAATTGATTGTGGTTGGTTGAGATGAAGAATATGGAGAATAAGGACTGGTATAGTATTATGTAGTTGATTTTTTGATGTGTTAATAATTGTGGGTTGTTTGGTGAGGTTTTGGTGTAGTGAGAAACTTGGAAAACTCGTAAATATAGCCGTCGTGATGCCTGTTTTCCTTAGACTGTTGTACATGAATCTCGGACCAGATAACTCACTGACCAATCTTTAAATTTGCCATGTTTATCTAGATCATGTCGTAAGCTTCATTTTGGTATGTGGTTCGCTTAGATCCGATTTACGGTTTAGGAGAAACGACCGTTTTAAGTAACGGTGTTTCACGAACCAACCTTTACCCCTCACTTTACTTTGAGACCTTGGTTAAGGCCCTTAAATAACTAATTGGAGTATGAAACAATTATTTAAAGTGGATTAGGCAGTTGGTAGAGTACTCGCGAAAGAATCGCCTTAAAATTCTTAATGGTTAATTTATTAAAAATAGTGGAGCCGAGGGTACTCGAACGACTTATGTGATTCGTTAAGCGTAGGAGTGACCATAAGCGAACGTTAGAGTTCAATTGGTTAAAGTCTAGTTTCTTAAGCGACCGGGGTTTAATTCCGACTTATGTTGTTGTTCATAGGTTATCGGACCCACTCTAAGCTTACGTTTATCCGGGAACACTCAGGCAAGTTTTCTACCCGTTATACTGTTGTTGTGATGTATACATATGTATATGCATTATCTTGTGATAGATGCATGGTGGTTAATTAGCAAATCTTGCGATATATTGGAGCATGTGATATGGTATATATGCATGTCTGTTTCGTAATCTTGATATATATTTTTGATTCAATTGCTTATAAGTTGCATAATACCTATGCTAGAGATAAGCAGTAGTTGTGTATACCCTTAGTATGGGGGACCCAAAGGTGAACATTTTCTAAAACCGGGAGTCGATGTTCCCGAGTATATTATATATATATTTATATATTTATATAGATATAGTTTTCAAAACTATGAATCGAATAAGGTTTATTCGATAACTTTATTTTATTAATAAATATTATTTTGAATATTCATTTGAGGGCTTATGACTCCGTCTATTTTATTAATGAATATTATTTTGAATATTCATTCGAGGACATATGACTCTATTTATTTTATTTAATGAATATTATTATTTGAATGTTCATTCGAGGACTTATGACTCCGATTATTTAATAATTATTATTCTTTATTTTATTAAAGAATAATGTGTCGATAATCAAACTCACTTTTGATTATTCAAATAAAGATCCTACTTTCGTATAAGTATATCTTTGGTTATTTAATATTCATTTCAATTATGAGTTTTAAAACTCCTACCTCGATTATTTTTATAAGGATCACCCTTATGGGAATATTATTTAAATAATAATATTCAGATATTTTCTAATATATCGGGACTGATTTATTTTACTAAATCAGCATTACTCCAAACATTCTTAAAAATGTTTTCGAGTCTTCAAAATGATTTTTAAAGGTTAGGTCGGATCCCAAAACTCATTTTTTTATATTTAAGATCTTCCTTTTGAAGGGGATTTAAATACTCGCTCAAAACCTGAGGGATCCGGCTCTGTGGTGTATTTTATATTCGCAACAAGGTTGTTGTTTTGATAAAAGAGTTTTTAATTACTTACCCAACACTCGGGAAGTAAAATTCTTGGAATAAGTTAATCTATTAACAGGCACCGCCTGGGAAATATCGGTGAGTTTTCCTTTCCAACTAGATACGACTTCTTGGTGGAGCCGTATCAACAAGTTTCTACTTGGGGAAAGGGGGGACAAGCTTTACGTTTCAGAGTCATGGATTTCATCTGAACTAGGAGTGGCGTAAGTGGTCGAGTGGCGCCGGTCCAGCCTTATTATATTGGCCCAAATGGCCTGGAAGTTCCGTTAAGACGGTCCATTCCTTAGGAGTCCAGTGTTTGGTTGACAAGTAAATCCGACAGGTTCTCCTCTACATGTAGAAAATGGCGGGGTTGCACTACTGCGACTGATCATCGTGAGTGGTCTTCCTGGGGCGGCAAACTCCCGTAATGAGTTCATCATCCAATTGGATATTTCTGCAACACTACCCAGAGCACTTCGATAGAAAGGCTACGGCTGGGCGATTGTTGAGTGTTGGCAGGGTCGAGTTTTCAAAATGATGTTTTCATCAAATGAAGTATCTCGTAACTTCATTTCATTTTGATGATATTTCAAAGATTGATTTTATACAAGTTTTGTCTTGTAGCTTAATCTATGGGATGAACTATTTATACATTGAACGGTGGTAGTTCAAGTAGTATTCGAAAAAGATATAAGTATATTGGAGTATCTTGTAACTTCATCTTTTAAACTTATATCTAGTAAATGATTATCTTGTGCATGTCAAAGATTTTCAGAAAAACGTTGAGACAAGGTTAGATATATGAGATCACCTTGCAACGATATTTTTATACATTTATAAACTGGAACTCTGTGTATATTATACATGTCAGAGGATTTCAAAGATTGTGAAAAGTATATAGGTATATATATACTGAATATTTTGCGACTTGGTCGCGTTAAGATATCAACTTGGTTCATTTCTTCTTGACCAAGACTTTCATGAGTACTATGAGAATGCTCATATATTGTAAATTATTATACATATTATTTCGGTGGGCTTGTTGCTCACCCTTGCTTTCTTCTTTCATCACACAACAATAGACAGACAAGATGAACATGACCAAGCTCCCAATTTGTGAGCGGATAGGAAATGTTCCGCAGTTTCCTATAGGCGTTGATGTCGCTGTAGCTGAGGTAGGAACTACCAATAGGCTAGGCTTTCAACTTTTGATGTACCAGACTTATATATCTTTATGAATTGTAATAATGGCAAAGAAATGTAAATTTATTCAGAAACCCTTTTAAGGTGTAACGGTTTATAATTGTGGAATAAAATGACTTGTGTTATTTTTGATATTCATCTCTGAGACTATAAGTTGTGGTGTGTGTGTGTGTGTATATTGTGGGGTCACAATACTCAGTAGTTGGTTGACTGTTAAGATTAAGTATTGATAAAGGAAATGGAACTCGTGACAACCCGAATCCCTGACCCCGGATTTGGGGGCATTACATCTGAGTTGGATACTGATATTTATTAGCAGCCATCAGTTCAATTAGATCATAAGCTTCATCGTAGCTCTTTGCCCATAAGGCTCCACCTGATGCTGTATCGAGCATGGGTCTGGACTGTGCTCCCAAACCATTATAAAAACAATTGATGATTATCCAATCAGGAATTCCATGACGCAGACACTTCCTAAGTATCTCCTTGTAGCGCTCCCAAGCTTTATATAAAGATTCTCTTGATTGTTGCGCAAATTGAGTAAGAGCATTCCTGATTGCAGCTGTCTTTGCCATAGGGAAGAATTTAGTGAGAAACTTTTGAGCAAGATCTTCCCAAGTAGTAATTGAACCAGCTGGTATAGAGTGTAACCAGCTCTTAGCCTTATCCCTCAGAGAGGATGGGAATAGTCTCAGCTTCACAGCATCTTCAGAAACACCTTTGAACTTGAAGGTGTCGCAGATCTCAATGAAATCCCTAATGTGCATATTGGGATCTTCCGTTGAAGAACCCCCAAACTGGATTAAATTCTGCACCCATTGAATTATGCCATGCTTGATCTTAAAGGTATTAGATGTGATAGCTGGCCTGACAATGTTAGATTAAATGTCATTGATCTTGGGTTGAGAAAAATCCATCAAGGCTTTCGTTCGTGCTACTGGATCTCCCATTGTAATGAGTACCTAAAACACAAACAAATAAACCGTGAAAGTAAAAGAATACGAGTCAGTGAACTTAAACGACCACTGATGATAAGCACATAAACTAAAAATTAACAACACCGAGTCCCCGGCAGCGGCGCCAAAAACTTGTTAGGATGAAAACACGCGCTAAAATTCACGCAAGTATACGCGTTTGCAAGTAGTATAAAATATAAATCAGATTCGTTCTCACAGAGACTCTTTGGTTAATTTAAGAATATGCACCTATGCAACAATGATATGGTTATTATCCAATGTTAAGATAAATAACAAGTTGAGACTTTTTATAACTAAGAATTAAACTAACAAATATAACTAAGAGAACAAGAATGGTTGAAATAATATATATGACAAACATGGGATCCTAACTTCATTAAATACTTCATTCAATAGCCTTTTTGTTCTTAACCTTACCATGTAATGGTGATGACACTAATCAGATAACACGAAACTAGTAAACGCCAACTTTCATTGTACGAATACCCTACTACCAAGCATCCAAAAAAGAGATAGAAGTTGAATAGACACCAATTATGCTTAGTCCTTATATGTCTATAAGAATTGAAAACATAACGGTTTAATGTGCAAGTTATCTATCGTGATTACATAGGGCAAGTAAGATGGATAAAATTACCTACGAATCATGCATAACAATAACACATGAACCTATGCTAGCGTGGCAAGTTCTAAACCTCTATATTCACTGTCGCTTCAATAGAGATTAACAAGCTATCTTATATGTTAGCTACGCACATAAGACGAATAAGCACAACCAATACTAGGATATCATACAATCACCACACACTAAGGTATCGAAATAATTTAACTAAAGAAATCCATAAATAAATCCGTTAGAACCCCACAATAACAATTAGTTCATAACTGAACTCATCGTCACCATGCGTTCCAATGAAAGCATGATAATAAACAATATAAGAGTACTAGGGTTCAAGAACAAATCGAAACGAGCATCCAAGTATCAACTATATTAAAGAAAATAAAAGTATTATTCTCCATAGTCTTCTTGTGCTCTCTAGGTCTTCTTATTGCTCTCCCAAGCCTCCTTCTTGTTCAAAACTTCTTTTTATTGGTATATCTAGGCTTCTGGTCGTTCTAGGCTTCCAGACTCTCAAAATCAAACTAGAATCAGGATTCTGTGAAAATGACCTGGCGCGGTCGCGCGCTATCACAGCGCGGTCGCGCGCTATCACAGCGCGGGCGTGCTCTATTTCTGTCCTTCTAGCACGGCCGCCCCGCATTCCACCACGGGTGCGCCGTGCTACTATATTTTAAGCGCGGCCGCCCCGCTTCCCAGCGCGGGTGCGTCGTGCTTCTGTAGTTGGAATTCTGAATTTTCTTCTTTTGCTGTAACTTTTGCTCCACTCATCAGAATTTGATGAATAAGCAGTCCACGCGAAGCTAACGAGATTCTCTACAACTTGAGAATGGCCTAGGCTTCAAATTCTGATCTCTTTTCAGCATATATTCAATGAAAGCTCTATTCTTCCTCCAACTAGTGCCTGAGATGCAAAAACACAAAAACACATCAAAATACCAACTTGAGTCCAAAACACCAACTTAAGCTTGAAATAAAGCGTTCCAAGTAGATATAAAATCCCCTTATCAGTATTTTGCTGAACATAATATATGAATTAAATTATTTCAGTTTTTCATACTTTTTGCTTCTTTTGATCTATTATTTATTAACTTCATATATTTAGGATATGAATTAATAAATATTCAGTTTTCTTAGAATTTTGAGAAATTCCAAGTTAAAATATGTATCGAGAAGTCTGGGTATTTATAGTAAAAGTAAATGACTTGTCGAGAACTCAAAAATTGAAATTTGGAGTTTATCTGTCAAGAAGTCATTTTGAGAAATGAAGTACATATCGAGAAGTCATTTTAAATTAATATCTTAGAGAACTCAAAATTGACCTATCGAGATGTCAAATAAATACTCAGTTTGTCCAAAAAGTGGACTGAACTAATTCTAACTTTTATTTGAATAAATTCAAAACAAAATTAGAATGAATTTTCTAAAGGTATTTTACCAAAATAATTTATTTAATTAAATTATTTCAGTTCTGAGTTATTGATAAGTCTAAAATTACACTTGTAGAGAACTCTGTGAATTAACACTATTAGAGAACTCTACAAAGACTTATCGATAAGCCATATTAAGCCTATCGAGGATTCACTCGAGAAGTCAGTAATTGACTTATCGAAGACTCACTCGAGAAGTCCTAAAATGACTTATCGAGAAGTCAATTTGACTTGTCGAGAACTCAGTTCTCTATATACTTTTGGTTTTTGTAATTCTGTCTTATGTTAATTTTACATATTAAGAATGTAAATTAACAACTGAGCAGTTTACTTAGAATTTGAAAAATTCCAATTTGAATTTAAATTTGAAAAACAAATATGCAGAGATTTCTGAAATATTTATAATTCATATTTCAGTTAATTTCCAATTTAATCAAATTAATTTTGATTTACAGGAGATTAATCTGCTGTAAAACATTAGCTGAGTTATTGCCTTAGGATGAAGAGTTAAGCATTCCAATTTCACCTACAAGTCTAGTGAAAGTTGCTTCATCCAAAGGTTTAGTAAAAATGTCAGCTAATTATTTTTCTGTTGGTAAAAAAATGAGCTCAATGGTACCATTTGTAGCATGTTCTCTAATAAAATGGCACCTGACATCAATGTACTTTGTCCTAGAATGATTAACTGGATTAGCTACTATAGATATAGCACTTATTGTCACACATAATAGGAATTTTATGTAACACTAGGTCATAATCCATTAGCTGATTTCTAATCCAAAGCACTTAAGCAAAACAACTTCCTGCAACTATGTATTCAGCTTCAGCTGTAGAAGTTGATACAGATTGCTGTTTCTTGCTATACCAAGATACAAGTCTTTGTCCAAGAAATTGACAGCTTCCACTAGTACTCTTTCTGTCAACTCTGCATCCAGCAAAATCTGCATCTGTGTAACCAACAGCTTCAAAACCAGTTCTCTTAGGATACCATAATCCCAAGTTTAGAGTCCCCTTCAAGTATCTGAAAATCCTCTTTACAGCCATCAAATGTGATTCTTTTGGATTGGCTTGAAATCTTGCACATAGACATGTTGCAAACATGATGTCTGGTATACGTGCTGTTAAGTAAAGCAATGATTCAATCATCCCTCTATAGCTTGAGATATCTACACTTTTTCCCTTTTTATCTTCATCCAACTTTATTGCAGTAGACATAGGTGTAGATGCAGGTGAACAATCAACCATACCAAACTTCTTCAATAGATCCTTGACATACTTAGTTTGGCTGATGAAGATACCATCACTTCTTTGACTGACTTGAAGTCCAAGAAAGAAACTTAGTTCCCCCATCATATTCATTTCATATTCACTTTGCATAATCTTGGAGAATCTTTGGCAAAGCTTTTTATTAGTAGAACCAAAGATGATATCATCCACATAAATCTGAACTAGGATCATATCATCACCATGTTTCTTAACGAAGAGAGTCTTGTCTATGGTACCTCTAGTAAAACCATGCTTCAGTAGGAAATCTGACAGTGTATCATGAAGGAATTTATGGATGAGCGGAAGCGTGATATAACAATTATTCTGTAAAAACCATGTATCGCACATATAGAAAAACATATAAATCAGAAAACGGAGGAATCGTAACCATACCATGAAAATCGAAGCTTTATAATATGGTTGCTAGCAGTTGCTCCTCAGTGTGTGAAGCACTCTACCGGTATCCACCAAGAATGGTCCTCTTCGATGAAGCTTTTTATAAAATCAAGATTTTATAAAAATGGAGTTTTGGGGGAGAGAGAGAGGAAGAAGATGGAGGCTAGCTCTTCTTAGGATTTTCACAAAACCAAGTGTGTTTAGAATGAGTCATCTCATTCTATTTATAGGGCTCTCCTAGGGTTTTATAATATATCATTATATATATTAGCCCCACATTTTATCTTTATAAAATGCTTTAATAATAATTAAAACTATTTTAATCATTATTTCTTTTTCTAAACTATTTAGAAAATAATTATCTCTCTCATTATTTCATCAAATAAAATATTCTTTTATGGTGTGACCCTGTAGGTTCAATATTATGCCGGTAGTAGAAATAAATAATAATAAACTTTTATTAATTATTTACATGAATACTAAAATTCACTAAATATAATTAACTGATTAATTATATTTATTCTACATCGTGAGTGATGCTTCTCAACATATCGCGACTATTCGGATAATATGAATTCACTGCTTAGAATACCAAGAACCTGTCAGGCCTATCAAATTTAATCATATGATTTCTTATTCATAATGCAAAGTTCATATTAATGCAAATTAGAAACTCTTTTCTAATTTCATACACTCTGGCCAGAGATTCCAAAACTCGCATACTAAGAATAACATAGGATATTCTCTTCCTATACTGGAAGGGGTAGATCATCTATTGACGTTAACTATCTCTATACACAAATCCCTATGCCCAGAATATACCTAATGGATGTCCTTGAGACTAAGGACTAAACCAAAGCACGGTTCATTATATACAAGATAACTTTAACAATCTCAAGTCTAAGGACACTTGTACAACTATCACTCAGTGAATAACTATTGACATGTGAGTAATCTCCATTAGTTGTTCAACTTATCGAGTCATGTTCAGTGAACTTATTCCCTAATAAGCACCTACATACTAGTTATAGTATCACCACCCAAATGCCTATGAGAACAGACATCCTCCTAAAGGGAGCAAGCATAGTATGTACCAATCTTTGCGGATCCACTAACATCTGATTAGTTATCCTATGATCAGGAACTGTTTTAGTCTAGAGTTATCATCTTCTAGATCTCACTATTATAATCTCATTATAATTCTAGAAGCTTTACTCTAAACTATGGAGCATCTTATTTAAAATACTTTAAATAGATAAAGCTCATAATAAAAACAAGTCTTTTATTAATTTCAATGAAATCAAATAGGAATACAAGAAAGTTCTTCCTAACTCATCATACAAGATTGGATTTAGGACAAACACTTTCATGGCATACCAAGCTCTAGGTGCCTGTTTTAGTCCATAAAGAGCCTTGAGTAACTTGTACACAAAATTTGGAAATTTTGGATCCTCAAATCCAGGAGGCTGTTGCACATAAACTTCTTCTTCTAGCTCACCATTCAGAAAGGCACTTTTGACATCCATTTGATAAACTTTAAAGTTTGAATGTGCAATAAATGCTAGGAAAATTCTTATAGCTTCAGGTCTTGCAACTGGAGCAAAATTTTTATCATAATCAATTCCTTCTTCTTGTGAGTAGCCTTTTACAACCAACCTTGCTTTGTTTCTGGTAACTATACCACTTTCATCCATCTTGTTCCTAAACACCCATTTTGTTCCAATAATGCTTCTATTCTATGATGCAGGAACTAATTTCCAGACTTTGCTTCTTTCAAACTGATTCAGTTCTTCCTGCATGGCAGATATCCATTCAGGATCCAGAAGAGCTTCATCAATTTTCTTAGGTTCTACTTGAGACAGAAAATATGCATGTAGGAACTCATTAGCAGTTGCACTTCTAGTCCTCACACCAGCAGTAGGATCACCAATAATTGCATCTCTAGTGTGACTCATATCCCAATTCCTTGTATGAGTTTGTTGACTTGTGCCTTTATTATTTTCTTCATTATTGGTATGACTGCTGGATCCTTCTTCTCTTTCTCCCTTGGAGTTCGTGCTCTCAAATTCAGGTGTTTGAGATGAGTTTCCATTTTCATGATTTTCCTGTTGAGTAATCTCTTCATTTAATGTCTGTTGTGCATCAACTTCATCTTCTCCATCAGAGTCACTATCAATGTTAAGGTTTTCAAATGGCAGGGCTTCAGCTTCATTATGATCAAGGTATTTCAAGCCTGGACATTTGTCATCATCAAAGGTCACATCTGTGCTCTCCATAATCTTCTTTTGATCAATCACATAAACTTTGTAGGCTGTTCTTTCCAGTGAATATCCCAGAAAAATTGCTTCAAAAACCTATGAGTCAAATTTTCCCACATATTTAGAGTTGTCTTTCAAAATGTAACACTTGCTTCCAAACACATGAAGATGTTTTACAGTAGGCTTTCTCTTAGACATGATTGAGTAGGGTGACTTGCCTTGTGCCTTGTTAATGAGATATCTGTTCTGAGTATAACATGCAGTGTTAACAGCCTCTTCCCAGAAACTTGTTGGCAACTTGGCATCTTGCAGCATTGTCCTAGCAGCTTTAACCAATGTTCTATTCTTTCTCTTAACTACTCCATTTTGTTGAGGTGTCCTGGCAGCTGAGAATTCTTGAACAATGCCTTTGCCTTTGTAAAATTCACTTAATGTAGCATTTCTGAATTCTGTTCCATTGTCACTTCTCAATCTTTTCACACAATCGTAATTTTCAGCCTGTTTTTCTATCTTCTTGATGTGCTCAATTATGATGTATGGAGTTTCATCTTTAGAGTACATGAACTCTACCCAAGTGTATCTTGAGAAATCATCCACCATCACAAGTGCATATTTGTTCCTTGAAATTGATAAGACATTCACTGGCCCAAATAAGTCCATGTGAATAAGTTGCAAGGGTGCACTTATAGAATTCACAGTTTTTGACTTGTGACTAGATCTTTTTATTTTTCCTTTATGACAAGCTTCAAAAACTTCAACTTGAGAAAATTCCAGTTTGGGCATGTCTCTTACTAACTCCTTTTTGACTAAGGTGTTAATTGCCTTGAAATTCAAGTGAGACAGCTTCTTGTGTCAGAGCTTGCTTTGTTCTTCTGATGCCTTGGTGTAGAAGCAGCAAAAACCATCCTTATTTGTTGAGTCCAAGTCTGCAATAAACAAGCTTCCTTTCCTTGCTCCTTTTAGAGCAACTTCACCAGTTCTCTTGCTAATAAAAGTGCATTCTTCTTTGTTAAATAAAACTTCAAAGCCTCTGTCTGCAAATTGGTTAACACTGAGAAGATTCACTTCAAGACCAGCTACTAGTGCTACATCATCAATGACAACATTTTCAGAAATAATCTTGCCATATCCCATTGTGAATCCTTTGTTGTTGTCTCCAAAGGTCACCAATGGGCCAGCTTTCTCCTCAACTGTAATATCAGGGCCTTATCACCTGTCATATGTCTGGAACATCCACTGTCAATGATCCATATGACTTTCTTCATTTTTCCCTGCATATAATGAGTTTCAGGTATGTTTAGTGACCCAAGCAGTGTTGGGTAATTTCTTCTTGTTAACTGATTTAGCAGAAGTAGAGTGAGTTGTTTCAGATAAAATAGTGTTCAATGATTGTTGTGCATTTACCCTTTCTAATGTAGACTTAATTTTTATTTCTTTAAGGACTACTCTCAGTTTGTGGCAACTCTTCATCACTTTCAAGTTGCAAGGGATGCAGTCAAACTTATCACAGAATGAGTAGGGATCATTTAAATCTGCTTCATTGTATTTGCAAGTTCCTTCAGTTGGCTTACTAACAACCTTTTTACAAAGGTGAGTTAGATGATTTGTAGAGCCATATTTTTCACACTTCTTTCCAGGAGCATCTGCAACATAAGCCAGATCATTACTTTTGTTTATCCCTATTCTCCCTTTTCTATTTTTCTTCTTCCTTCGTGCATCTTCAATCTTTATTTCTTTGACAAGAGTCTTGGTGCTTTGATTGTCCATGAGATTTTCTTCAGCCATGGAAGATTGAGTTGAATTTGCATTTTTCTTTTCATTTTCCTCATCTGTAATTTCTTGTTTGATGATCAATTCTTCTTCACTGAAGTTTACTTCACAAGCCTTGAACACAGGTGACCCAACCTTTTTCAGCATTGCTGGAACAATTTCATTCTCTGTTACTTTTCCTTTGTCCCTTATGTTTTTCTTTTTGCTGTTCAAGGCATCATAATCAAGACCAATAGCAATGTTTGCACATGGTTTTTTTTTCTCATGGTACTGACCAACTAATTCAGATACATTCTTGAAGGACTTCAACTTTACTTCATTTTTCTCCAGTTTTTCCCTTAGCACAGCCTCAATCTCATTTGTACACTTGAGCTTGTTCTTCAAATAACCATTTTCTTGTTTCAGGGCTTCAAGCTCCACTATCAACAATTTAGTTCCTTATTTTTCATTCTCAAGCTTCTCATTTAACTTTTTTAATCTGCTAACTTCTTCATTAGCAGTAACCATGCTTGTGTGGATGTGAAACATTTATGTGCTCATCTTCTCAGTAGTTTCCTTATATTGATTCACATTTAAATCAGTGGTGGTAAGAGTTGGTACCTGTGATTTAGATGAGGATAATTCTCCTTGCTCCAAGGCCATGAGTGCATAGTTTCCAAGTTCTTCATCTTCATCATTTTCATATTCATCCCAACTTTTACCTTCTGCAATATAAGCTTTATTTTGTTGTTTCTTCAGAAGAGCTTCATACTTTGCTTTAAGTTCAAGATAAGCTTTATCTTTCGTTGCCTTCTTGGGTTTCCTGCACTCTGTAGCAAAGTGGCCTAGTTCATCACAATTGAAGCACCTTATCTTAGATCTGTCAACATATCTAGTTTTGTAGCCATTCTTGCTATCAAAATTGCACTTCCCTTTTTCCTTCCAGCTGCTGTCTTTATTGAAAGATTGTCCTTTATTCTTGAAGTATCTTGGCTTCTTTACTCTAATATTAGAGAATTTCCTAGCCAAGGCCGTTGACTGATCTAGCTCATCAAGTTCTTCAAGGGTATAGAACTCATCTTTTTCCAATTCCAGAATGACTTGTTCCTGTGAATCATTTGTTCTTTGCTCACTTGTTGAGGCAACTGGAGTTTGAGATCTTGGTTTATCATTGGATATTTGACCTTCATTTACAATTAAAGCACTTGAGCCATCCACAACATGTCCTTGACCAGATCTCAATGATTGTCTTTGAATCATCTCTATTTCATATGTTTTGAGAATTCCGTATAGAACTTCCAGTGTTATTCTGCTCAAGTCTCTCCCTTCCCTGATTGCTGAAATTTTCTGTT
This sequence comes from Apium graveolens, assembly GCF_009905375.1. Classification (NCBI taxonomy): domain Eukaryota; kingdom Viridiplantae; phylum Streptophyta; class Magnoliopsida; order Apiales; family Apiaceae; genus Apium; species Apium graveolens. Next base: position 97,475,814 of record NC_133651.1, read on the forward strand.
CCAAATGATCAAGAAGAGTAAGCAAGAACTTTAGATTCACTTCTTTAGCTTCATAGTATTTGTCATGAAGTTGCAAGTCAGTTATCAGCTTATTAAATCTTTCAAACACATCAGTAATGCTTTCCGTTGGCTTAGTCATAAAACCCTCATACTGTGAAATCAGTATCCTTCTTTGATTTGATCTAACTTCCTCAGTTCCCTCAAAAAGTATCTCAATCTTTTCCCATATTTTCTTGGCAATGTCACAGTTGGCAATGTTGTTGTACATTACATTGTCAAGTGACTCAATCAAAATTAATTGCAAGCTGCTATCCAGGGAAACTTTCTCTTTTCAAGATTAGTATACTCAGCAGGATCTCTTAGAGCATAAAGAGCTGGGATAATCTTGTCTCCATCTGTAGATTCCTCAATTCTAACCGTAGGGATGAAGGGTCCATCCTTGAGGATATGAATGTAGAGTGGATTGGTCATCGTGATAAACAGCATCATTTTCTTTTTCCAAAGAGTGTAGTTAGCTTTGTCAAAGGTAGGAATTTTGATGCTACTGATTTTCTATGTATTCATTCTTCCAAGATCTTAAATCATTTTACTTTTAGATTTTGCTCTGATACCACTTGTTAGGAAATGAATAACACAAAGAGGGGGGGTGAATGTGTTTTACTATTTTTGTGCTTTTCTTGACTGTTTATGGTTGAACAAAGTAAGCTAAATCTTGTAATGAAATGTGTTCATACAGAATTTAATCTTGTAAAAAATAAAGAACACGGATCTTCAAAACTCGCTTAATTTTATATTAAAATTAAGATTGTTTTGCTATAAAATTTCTAGGCTCTTTGTTGATAAAGAGCTTAGCTTCTTCTTGAGAGTGTTACAAGAAATTTGATCTAAATTGTTACAACTGACTAAGGACCAGTGTTAACTTTATAACTTAGTTAACTGCTAGTTTATACAGTGTGTAGTAAGACATGCTATTAGCTTTTCTAAACTGTCACTTGTCAATTCTATTTATAGAAAAGTAGATCTTCCATTTCTGGCTTAGCATATCTTTAGTATCCCGTGTTCACTTTGATCTTCCTTTGTCAATTAATCTTTACCATTGATCTTGCACATTCTCCAAGCTGCTTTTTGTAGACTTGTCAATTCAGCTGTTGGATTTTTTATAGATTGTTTATTTTGGATATTGAACTGATCTGCAATTTTGTACTTTGAGATTGTACTTCGAGATCTCCAGTTTAGGTCTATAGAACACTTGACATCTCGATAAGTATATTGGCTTATCAAGATCTCTAGTACTCTATATTTAGTTTGGCTTGTAGAGGCCTTCAGTTCTCTACAAGAGAATTTTGGCTTGTCGAGATCTCTAGTCTTCACATCTTCACTTTGACTTATCGATAACTCTTAGTTCTCTGGTAGCTTCTTGACTTGTCAATATCTCAGAGTTCTCTAGTCAAATTTAACTTGTCGATATCTCAGAGTTCTCTAGTCAAAATTTAACTTGCCGATGTCTCTGAGTTCTCTAGTGAATTTTAACTTATCGATATCTCTGAGTTCTCTAGTAGACGTAGACTTATCGATAACTCGGAGTTCTCTAATGAATGTAGACTTCTCGATAACTCTGAGTTCTCTAGTGAAGAAGTGACTTGTTGATATCTCCAATCTTCAGTTCTTCAATTTGGCTTGTCGATATCTTTCTGAGTTCTCTAGTAGCTTTCATGACTTCTCTATAAGCCATTCTGGAGTTCTCGAACGAATTCTTTAAAACATTAAATCTGTGACTTTTAGAGATCTTTGTTAGATATATTTGATAATGTCATGGCTAATATAATTTATGTTTAGTTTTCAGATCTTACTTAAACATGATAAATCAGCACTCACTGGAAGTCAGGACTTAAGGATATCAGTACTTATATTATCAGAAGATAATCATCAGAAGATGGATATCAGAACTTAAGTACTGAAGGATGTTCAGATAAGGACAGCAGCTGATTAAAGGAAAGAAGATCGAGACAAATATAAGAAGAGATATGCATGAAGAAGGAATTCTATGAAGAATAGAATACTTGGAAGAAAAGATATCTGATTGATATATTTTAGGAAGCAGAATTATATTCCATATCAATTAGCGATTATTTTGTAACTGTGTAGTATATAAACACAGATATAGGGTTTACACTATAAGTGTTATTATATTCGAGAAGATTATTCATTGTAACCTTAGCAGCTCTCGTGATATTTGTTCATCACTGAGAGGTAACAGTTCCATACTATAACAGAGTTTATTGTTTCAATAAAGTTTGTTTTCTGTTACTTGAGTTATTATAGTTCGATTTGATTGTACTTTACACTGTATTCACCCCCTCTACAGTGTGTGTGTGTGACCTAACAAGTGGTATCAGAGTCTATCTGTTAACGCACAAACAGTTTAAGATCCAAACACAATCATGTCTGACACAGAAACTCTAACTAAGCCTACCAAAACTGAAGAACCTCCAAAGACACAAATTCAAAGTCGGTTTGAGACTATCAGAGTTCCCATACTGAGACCATCTAAATATGCCATATGGAAGGTGAGGATGACCATGTTTCTGGAAGCCACGGATCCAGAATATCTTGATAGAATCAAGGAATGACCTCACAAACCAACCAAGCTCGCTGTTGCAGTTGCAAGTGAAGTAGCAAAGACTGTACCAAAGGAGAAGAGTGATTATACTGCTGAAGATATCGCATCAATTGCTAAGGATGCTAAGGTACGACACTTACTGCATAGTGCCATTGATAATGTAATGTCAAACAGGGTAATTAACTGCAAGACTGCAAAGGAGATATGGGATGCTCTGGAAACAAGGTGTCAGGGAACTGATACAATTAAAAAGAACAGGAAGACAATACTCACTCAAGAGTATGAACACTTTAACTCAAAGGCTAATGAGTCATTGACTGATTTATATGATAGATTTGTCAAACTCTGGAATGATTTGTCACTGGTTAATAAGGAGTATGATCTTGAAGACTCAAACCTTAAATTCCTGTTGGCTCTTCCTGAATGCTGGGATTTGAAGGCAACAACAATAAGAGACAACTACAATCTTGATGAAACAACTCTTGATGAAATTTATGGAATGCTCAAGACTCATGAACTTGAGATGGAACAAAGAAGCAAGAGGAAAGGAGGAAAGTCAAGGACAGTTGCTCTTAAGGCTGAAGAAGAATCCCCCAAGGCAGCTACTACAAGGAAAGACAAGGGTAAAGCTCTTTTCACAAAGTCTGATACTGAGTCATCAAGTTCTGAAAGTGATGATGACTCAGATTCTAAAAGCTTGCCTGAGACTGATGCTGATGAGGAGATGATGAAGCTGTGTGCTCTTATGGTGAAAGGGATCACAAAGATTGCATACAGGAAGTTCAGGAAGGGAAAGAAGTTTTCCAGGAAAGGCACAAGTTCTGATAAGAAGAATTTCAGAAGATCTGAGGGCAGAGGAGGAAAGTCTGATAGAGGAGATTATACCAATGTCAAATGCTATAACTGTGGTGAGAAAGGCCACATATCTCCTGATTGCAAGAAAGTGAAGGGTGACAAAGGCAAGGCTCTTGTCACAAAGAAGAAAAGCTGGATAGACACCTCAGACTCTGAAAGTGAGGAGAATTATGCTTTGATCGCAAATGTTGATAAAGCAAGTGCTGAAAGCAGTTCTGAAGCTGCTGAATCAAAGGTACCTCAGACTACTTATGCTTTTCATACTGATGATATTAATGAGTTGAGAAGATATCTTAAAACCATGTTTGTTAGTTATAGAGATCAAACTTTAACATGTGAAAGATTAACTTCTGAAAATCTTGCTTTTAAGAAAAGAAATGATTTCTTAGAAAAAGAGTTAGTTATGTTCCATCAAACTCAGAAGGATAGAGATGATGCTTTTTATGTTAGGGATGAAGTGCTAAAAATGAATGAATCTCTAAAAATTGAGTTAGAAAAGGAAAGAGAGATTATCAGGACTTGGACTAACTCTGGCAGAACAACTCAGAATTTGCTAAGTAGTGAAAATTGGAAAGAGGGCTTAGGTTATGGAGAGGATAATAATGATAAAGGAACTGTAGAAATTAAGCATGTTGTTAAGCAAAAGCCAAAGTTAAAACCTGTTAAGTTTGTAACTGTAAAGTCTGATAATGAGAAATCAGAAGATAAAGAGGGATTAACTTCTGATAAACTTAAATAGGAAAAGACAGCTGAAGTAAACATAGGTTTAATGACTAAGAAGCAGCTTAAGCATAAGCTGAAAGATGTTAAGAATGCAAACAAGGTAAAATCACCTACGAAAAATAGGAATGGAAAGGAAGGTGTGAATAAAAGCAATGATAATAAGCCTGTTCCTAAAGCTCCTAGGAAAACGTGTCATAACTGTGGAAGTTCTAACCATCTGGCCTCTTTTTGCAGGAAGAATAAGAACATAAACTCCTTACCTTCAAAGTCAGGAGTTAAGAGTCAGTCTGTTAGATATAAGCCACAAAATCCTTGTTTTCATTGTGGTAGTTTATGGCATTCCATTTATACTTGTAAGGAATATCATAGTTTGTACTATGATTATTATCAAATAAAACCTTCTTTAAAGAAAGTTTCCATTCTTCCTTCTAGTGTAAATTCTGATTCAAAGTCTGATAGTGTAAGTTCTGATAAGAAAAATGTTAACATAAACTCTGATGCTAAATCCGCTGCAAATGTTAACAAACTTGATAAGGCCAAAGGATCCAAGCAAGTCTGGGTCCTTAAAACTAATCATTAGTGGTCTTTGTGATTGCAGGGCAACAGGCTAAACATCCTGGTTCTGGACAGTGGATGTTTAGGACATATGACTGGAAATAAAGCCCTGCTATCAGACTTTGTGGAGAAAGCTGGCCCAAGTGTTTCTTATGGAGATGGCAACGTTGGAAAAACTTTGGGATATGGCAATATCAATCTTGGGAATGTCATCATTAAAGAAGTAGCTCTGGTTGCAGGACTTAAACATAATCTGTTGAGTATTAAGTCAAATCTGTGACAGAGGTTATCATGTTGATTTCTTTGAAGAACACTGTGAAGTTGTGAGTAAATCTAAAGGCAAAGTTGTTCTGAAAGGATACAGGCATGGTAACATTTATGAAGCTAAGCTTTCAACAAGTACTGATGGTTCTGCAATCTGTCTGATGAGTAGAGCATCAATTGAAGAAAGCTGGAATTGCCACAAGAAACTCTCTCATTTAAATTTCAACAATATAAATGAATTAGTCAAGAAAGATCTTGTGAGAAGACTGCCAAAGTCAGTATTTGCTCCTAATGGCCTTTGTGATTCTTGTCAGAAGGCTAAACAAAGAAAATCCTCATTCAAGAGCAAGACTGAATCATCAATTCTTAAGCCTTATCACCTACTACATGTTGATCTATTTGGTCCAGTAAATGTCATATCTATTGCAAAGAAGAAATATGCTATGGTCATAGTGGATGAGTTCACCAGATACACATGGGTGTATTTCTTGCACACAAAAAGTGAAACTGCATCTATCTTGATTGATCATGTCAAACAACTGGATAAATTGGTCAAAGATTATGTGAAGACAATAAGGAGTGATAATGGCACTGAGTTCAAGAATTTGATAATGGAAGAGTTCTGCAAAAAACCATGGAATTAAGCAGGAATACTCTGCTCCTGGAACTCCACAGCAAAATGGAGTTGTTGAAAGGAAGAATAGAACTCTCATTGAAGCTGCACGTACAATGCTTGAAGAAGCAAAGCTTCCAACCTATTTCTGGGCTGAAGCTGTGCAGACTGCTTGTTTTACTCAGAATGCAACACTCATTAACAAGAAAGGAAAGACACCATATGAGATGGTAAAGAAAAAGAAGCCAAATTTGAAGTATTTTCATGTATTTGGATGCAAGTGTTTTGTTCTTAAGACTCATCCTGAACAGCTATCTAAATTTGATCTAAAAGCTGATGAAGGAATCTTTGTTGGATATCCACTTTCCACAAAAGCCTTCAGAGTCTATAACTTGAGAACAAGAGTGGTCATGGAATCTATCGATGTCTCTTTTGATGATAAGAAGATTACTGGACTTGAAGATTTAATTGATCATGATCAGCTGAGATTTGAAAATGAAGACTCAAATTCTAATACTGAAAATCCTGACAATATAAGTCCTGATACTGCAAACTCTGATGGATTAAACTCTGATGTTATTAAAACTGTGGTGACTACGCCAAACGAAGATGCACCTATGCAGGGGGAGCATACTCAAGATATTACCACATCTCAAGAAGCATCAGAACATACATCTGGCTCTTCAAGTTCTAATTCGTCATGTTTTGATAAGCCAAGTTCTGATAGTACTGAAAATCTAAATTCTGAAGAATCCAACTCAGAGAGCATAGTTTCAGGGGGAGCATCAGAAAATGAAATTGAAGACAGCATGGATCATGGGGGAGCATCCAGTTCTAGAGAAAACCTTCCATCTGCCAGGAAGTGGATTAAATCACATACACCTAATTTGATAATTGGAAATCCTGATGCAGGTGTCAGAACTAGAATAGGTACTTCAAATGAATGTCTTTACAATTCTTTTCTTTCTTAGACTGAGCCAAAGAAAGTGGAAGAAGCTCTTCAAGATGCAGATTGGGTGCAAGCAATGCAGGAAGAGTTAAATGAAATTGAAAGAAAGAAAGTCTGGACCCTAGTACCAAGACCAAAGAACAGTTCTGTTGTTGGTATAAAATGGATATTCAGAAATAAAACTGATAGTGATGGCATAATTACAAGGAATAAGGCAAGACTGGTTGCAAAAGGATATTCTCAACAGGAGGGAATTGATTATGATGAAACATTTGCACCAGTTGCTAGGTTAGAAGCCATAAGGATATTTTTGGCTTATGCTGCTCACAAAAAGTTTACTGTCTTTCAAATGGATGTGAAAAGTGCTTTTCTCAATGGAGAATTGGAGGAAGAAGTATGTGTTGAACAACCTCCAGGCTTTGTAGATTCCAAATATCCAGGTTATGTCTACAGGCTTGATAAAGCACTTTATGGACTTAAGCAAGCTCCTAGAGCATGGTATGAGACTTTAGCTCAGTTTCTTCTGGAAAGTGGGTTTAACAGAGGAACTATAGACAAAACACTATTCTACCTCAACCATGGAAAGGACTTACTTCTGGTCCAGATTTATGTTGATGATATCATTTTTGGTTCTACAAATGACAGACTTTGCAAGAAGTTTGCCAAACTGATGCAGTCAAGGTATCAGATGAGTATGATGGGGGAACTTAGCTATTTTCTGGGCCTTCAAGTCAAGCAAAATGAAGAAGGCACTTTTATTTGTCAAACTAAGTACACCAGAAACTTGCTGAAGAAATTTGGAATGCAAGATTGTTCAAGTGCATCCACTCCCATGGCCACTGCAACAAAACTGGACAAGGATACTGGTAAATCAGTAGATATTACTGATTACAGAGGTATGATTGGCTCTCTACTCTATCTAACTGCTAGTAGACCTGATATCATGTATGCTACCTGTCTTTATGCAAGATTTCAAGCAGATCCAAGAGAACCTCACTTAACAGCTGTGAAAAGAATATTCAAGTATCTTAAGGGAACAGCTGATCTGGGATTATGGTATCCCAGAGAATCAGATTTTAAACTAATAGGTTACTCAGATGCAGATTTTGCAGGTTACAAAATTGACAAGAAAAGCACAAGTGGAAGCTGCCAATTTCTTGGAGGCAGATTGGTTTCTTGGTTTAGCAAGAAACAAAAGTCAATTTCCACATCAACTGCAGAAGCAGAGTACATTGCTGCAGGAAGTTGTTGTGCATAGATTCTTTGGATGAAGAATCAGTTACAGGATTATGGGTTAACATATTTCAAAATCCCTATTTACTGTGATAATCAAAGTGCTATTGCTATGACAGGTAATCCAGTTCAACACTCAATGACCAAGCACATCAGCATTAGGTACCACTTCATAAGGGAACATGTGGATGAAGGTACAGTGGAATTGCACTTTGTTCCAACAGATCAACAACTAGCAGATATCTTCACAAAACCACTATGTGAAGCTACTTTTACAAGATTGGTAAATGAACTTGGAATGGTTTCAGGTTCTTTCTCTAAATCTGCTTAGTTTTGTTCTGATGCATCAGACTTTATGATCAGTATTTACAGAAATTACTCTCTTTGTGTATTATGTGCTTAATTAAAAATTTGCTTAAGTACTGACTGTTATCTGATGTAACTTTCTAAACTCTGAAAATGATATGTCTGTTTATGTAACTATTCAATCCTATGAGGATACATGTGCTAGATGTTGACCTAGTAATCTTCAATATGCTAAGATCCCTTGTTAGAAGTAATTATTTATGTGGAAATCCATTGACACAAGTAAATCTTGATATTGAGCTTAGTTGAGTTTACTTTGTCTATCTTATAACTAAGTCACAAACTAGAAAAATGCTTCTCATCTGTTAAGTTCTGATGCTAATAAATCTGTTGAATGTACTAAGTGCTGATAAACCTCACTTATCAAAAGAAAAAGAAAAAGAATCAAGGATTAAAATCAGGTACTCCTTTGAGATCTAGAGTAAAAATGTGGAAGGGACGACCCAAGTGCATTGCTGGTATTAAGTAAATATGCATCAGAAAAGCAAAATATTTTCTTGGTGACTTTTCACACTTTATGATTACTGGAGAAATACTCTGATAATAGCATAAATTCTGATAAGCAGTCGTGACTCACTTACACTAAGAAGCCACTGTAAAATGGAATTTAAAAAGATGCACAAAATTAGCACAAAATAGTTGAGGTGGACTCTAGCATGAACTCATTCAATAGTAGGTTTCAGAATAATGACAGGTTTTTAGTAAAGTTTTAGTTATGCCTTATTTCCAAGATGTACTGAAGTGAATCAGACTTTACTCTTTGTCTGATATTTAGCTTAATGCACACACTAAACACTTCATATGAATGATGAAAATTACTGTGGTGATCTATATTGTTTTAGATGAACAGTTATTGTGTCACATTGCACAAATTCTGAGGACAAGTTCTGATTACACGTTCTGATGATTAAGTTCTGAAGAATCTATATCAGAATTTGTGTGAAGACTTACTAAGATAGGCATTCATTTTTCGAGTTAAGAATTTATGTTCTGATAACTGTTAACATCTGATATAAGTCTAAGTTCTGATATTAAAATCTGATCCTTTACTTGACTTATTTGTGGATAAAATTTAAAAATAGTCTCAGTTTAAACTAGAATATATTGAAGTGGAAGATTAACAGTCACTATATTTAGGGATAGTGGTACTCGTACATGCACAGTCATTTTTACTTGCTTCTTGTGCGCATTAAACCATGTTTTACCTTTCCAATGACTGTTTTTCTTTTTTCCAAGTCTAGGGAGACGAGGTAGAATTAATTTTACCTGTCAGCATTAAATTTCCTTGCGTCTCCTGGCATTCTTTTGCCTATATAAACACCCACTTCACATCAGCCTATACATCAATTCTTTTATCACAAACTCACCTTCATTTTCTTTATATCAAAAACACCATGGTCAATTACAATATGTTTTTGAACTATGAAACATTCAACATGGAGCTGAGCTGTGAAGCCTGGCAGCAGGAATGGCACGTCACTGCCATTCCTGATGAGATATGGGACTCAGTTCCCCAGGAGGTACTCACCCACCTCCTGTTCTTCTACATGGACTACCATCGCCATCTGGAGCGATTGGAGGAGGAAAGGCAGGAAGCTCTCCGCCAGCAAGAGCGAATCATACGACTCGCTGTTCTGTTTGTCGAGAGTAGGAAGAAGAAATGATTTATTTTCTTCTTCCTGGTTTTCTTCATCGTCAGCCTTGCCCTGCTTCTTGAGCTAGGACTAAGGTTATTGATGTTAGGTTTAGAAGCTTAGGACAATCTTGTAAAGCTCTGATGTAATTTAAATTTCATGAATGTATTCTCTCGATATATTAATGGAATTTCCTTTTTCTTTGCAAGTTTTTGTCTCTGAGATGTTTGTAACTTAAATGCACTGATAAATCCTGATATATCCATGTTCTGATGACCATTTCTATTTTGATTTAAATTAAGTTATGATCTTACAATTTCAGTACTTATTTACTTGATTTATTTTGGTCATTCTCATTCTTGAATTTTTCTCAGAATATTGGAGTTGCAGTGAAAAATAATTGAATAAGTGGGAATAGTTTAAATTTTGAATTAAAACTGATTTACCTTGATTAATGGAATTACTGGGTAAGTGGAACGGTTTTTCCTTGAAAAACTGCAAGTGGGTAAGTAATGATTACTGGTTTCCCGTGCCCATTAAATATTCATTATTGCTGCATGTCTGACAGGTGTCCAATGGTTATATTTTTTTTACCAAGTATAAGTAAGAGAGAGAAAAGATTATACAATCTTTTATTTACTTTTTCAACTTTATCTCTCTCTTTGCTTTTACTCTCTTTCATTTCCTGACGTTGGTTTTTCATACAGACATTTTATCAAACACCTAACAGGCACTCTTAAATCTCGATTTTTCTCATGGCACCTAAGGATTTGATCATTGATGGAGCTAAATTTGTTCCAAACAACTATGCTGCAATTCTCGATCATGCTGAAGCTCCATCTGAGTTGCATTTTGTGCAACATCTTCTTGCACACAGTGAAATCGGGTATGGATTGACCCAGCCTTCAGTCTTTTTCGGCCCACAAGTTCTGACGTTTTGGCGGACTAGGCACTTTGATAATGGTGGTACACATGGTACTCCCAGTATTGTTTTCGAAGTGGATAATTCTACACATGTGGTAACTCCTGGTACAATTCGAAAGGCTCTACATTTACCAGAAGGATGTACTTTTTCAACCCCAGAGGAATCAGCTCTTAAAGAATTAATGGCTAGTTTGGGGTATGAGCAGAGTTTGGCAAAGCTTGGGCAGTTGAAACGGGCTCATATCAGAAAGGAATGGAGTTTCTTCTTCGACTGTATCACTAAAGCTTTTGGAAATAAGTGTTCCAACTTTGATGCAATCCCTATAATGAGTCAGCACATCGGGTATGCACTCATTAACCAAACTCATTCCGAATTTGCAAATGCTGTGATAGGTTTTATTGGGGATAGGATGATAGAAGATAGGAATGTTGTTTACTTTGCTAGATTTTGTCAGCTTATATATAATTTTTGTTGTGCTGATGAACCCCAACCTACCACTGACTTAACTGCACCTTTCAAAATTGCAAAGCGAGCCTTTAATGATTTGGTCAATGCTGATCTTAAGAAAACAGTGGTTAGACCTTTACAGATTCCTCAGTCTGTAAAACAGATCTTGGTAAATGCTGATCCTGACACCTATAGATCTGTTTATCCTGATATCCAACCTACCACCACATCTCAAACACCACAATAACCAACAGACCATACCACTCATACTACTCAACCATCCCTCAGAACATATCTCAAATCATATCTCTCCACTTCACAGACAGCTCAACCCTCATCCTCAGCACCTACTCTGAAGCCTTCATCTTCCAAGCCTAAGAGGACAAAGATTGTTCCTCAAACACCTCGGAAGAGAAGGAGGCTTGTTTTGAGAGATGAATCTGACAGTGAGGAACAGGTTTCTACATCAGAACCTGTTGTCAAAGAAGCTGAGAAAGTTCATTCTCAGAAGGATTCTGGAATTGGGGGATCTAAGCTTCTCAAAAGGCTTAGAAAAATGACTTCTACTAAAACTCCCAAGGAATACCAACCTTCAAAGAGATACAAGAAACAGAGAGCTAAAAGGCCAGTTTCAGATGATGAGGAAGCATCAACTAAGGAAGGAGATCAGGAATCTCTGATCTCACAAGAACCAGAATCTGCTAAAGCCACTACTTCTCCATCAACTCCAACTCAGGAAGCTGCTACTGAAACGGCCAACACACCATCTGCGACTCCTGTTCAAAAGTCTGTATCTCCTGTTGTTCCAGGCACAAGTGCTGAAATTGATATTCAGACCTTGGTCGTGCCTGAAGTACTTTACTTAGAAGCTCCAACAGCAACTAATCCATCAACAACACCTGTTACTGATGCTGCTCAAACTCCAGAATTATCTACTACACCTTCTCTGCATCTAGATGCTGATGATCAGAATATAGGTGAGCATCAGGATATGGCTGTTGATCAGAACTTGGATCCAGATCAGCACTTAGAAGATGATATTGAAGCCTTAATTGCTTCGCATACTGTTGTTTTGTCAAAAGATGATGATTCTGTAAGTTCTAATGCTGCAAATGCTGGAGATACTAGTGATGCTGCTCTACAAGCAGATACTGATGAAGCAGGTCCTTCAGGACATGCCCCTCAATAAACAGTTCTTAAATCTGAACTTGTTAAAAAGTTTGTTACCAGAGAAGCACCAGTGCCTTGGAGTGAAACTCCTGTTGGTCAGGAGTGGACTAAGGAATGGAACTCAATTACTTGTGTTCCATCTGCAAAGAATATGGCTGAGCACTTGAAAAAAGCTGATGAGATGTTAAATACTGATGATTTCAAAACACAGCTTAGAGTCACTGCATTGAGTACTAAACATCTACAAGGTCTCCATTCAACTACTCATGCAGAGCTACACAAGATTTAGGAAGAATTCATCAAACAGGAACAAATTCAGAAAATTGACAAGAAAAAATTCTTCCAACCTACCTTTGACCGAGTTGCTTATATTGAGAAGACTCAAGAGAAACAACAAGCTCAGATTGATGATATTCTGAAAAATCAAGCTTCTCAGCAATCTCAACTTAGTGAAATCCAAGCCTCAGTGGAATTGCTTGTCTCTCTTCTATTACCTGCTGATGCCAAAAAGGGGGAGAATGTAATTAAGTCCAAATGCAAAACTGATAAGACACTGAAAGGGAAGGATGATGAAAAGGATGACCTAGGAAACTCTGGAATGGGTAGAGGTCATAGTCAAGGTAGAGGTTTCTCATCAAGAAAAGCTGAAATCACAAGTCACAGGACAAGTTCTGATACTGGAAAAAGGATTAGTTCTGCTACTGGTAAAAGGATAAGTTCTGATGAACTTTTAGATCTTGATGAAGAAATGTCAAGACAGTTATTTCTTCAAGAAAATCCAGGAATGGACTTGGAGAGTGTAGTGGAAGAAGAAGCCGGACTTAAATCAGAAAAAGTCAAGTCTAAATCTGAAGATCTGGTAAAAAGATACTTCCAAAACTCAAAGGCATTGTGATAAAAGAAAGGACAAATACTGAAGCAACATTGGCTAAATTACAACCGCGGATAGATCCAAGATCCAAGGGTAAAGAAAAGGTTGGTGAACCTATCAAGGTTTATGTGCCTCCAGAGAATGAAGAAATTACAGATGAAGATGCTGATCTTGCTCTGACTTCAAGAAAAGTTCTTAAGACAACCTCTGACATGGCTCAAGTTGTTCAGAGTCAAGAGACAGTAAGTTCTGATATTTTGAAGAAGCAAGTAACCTCTGACATAGCTCAAGTTAACTTGATATCAGAAGATAAATCAAAGACACTCCTACCAGGATTCACTAAAGCAAAACAGACTCAACCTTTGAAGACTGCTGCAAGTGGTTTTGAAGCAAGAGTAGTTACTGGAAAGGAAGCAAGAGATAAAACTGGATTGGGAAGTGCTGATGAAAGAAGAATACAGAACACTACCAATGATCCAACTTCCTTGAGTGAACCAGGTATTGGAGCAACTCCTGAGAGATTGAATCAACTAGAATCTGTACAAATGGTTTACCATACCTACTTGAAAGAACACATCTTGTTGTACTTCATGACAGATGGTAGGGTTTATCATATAAGGCAAAATGCCATTCCATTGAAGTATTTTGAAGAATTGGAGCATGTACTATTCTTACTTCAAGTGAATGACAGATTGACAGGAAGTGCTGCAAACTATTTGAAGGATCAGATTCAGAGATAGAAAACGCTTTATTCTGTTAAGTCTGACAGCACATATGTTCCAAAGTATAGAGATCACAAGGGTGATATAGTTGAAATGAAGCCCAACACTGCTAAGATTATAACTACCTTTCTGGGTTACAGGGCTGTGGAATTCAATCTTGAGTCTGATAAAGCTTATTTGATCAGACTGGATCAGGATATAAGAAAAGCTAAGATTAATGATCTCAGGGCTGCAATCTTTCAAATTGGTGAAGATACTGCAGATCTTAAAGATGCTAAAAGGAGGATGATTGATGAACTCAGATATGCTGAGAGATGTTTGTTGAAGAACTATCTCAGAACAACTCCTGACATCAGAGAGATCAGAAGATGAAGCCAAGTCAAGATCTACAACTGCTTAAATTCTGATATTTGTACAGACTGAAGTTGTTATCAGAAGTTGAATATTGGTAAAGCTTTAAGGACTGTAAGTTGTAGTTATCTAGTCTAATTCTCATGCATTTGTACTTAATGTTTTTGACATCATAAAATATCTTTTAAACTTGTATATTATGCTAATTTACAAGTTGGGGGAGATTGTTAGATATATTTGATAATGTCATGGCTAATATGATTTATGTTTAGTTTTCAGATCTTACTTAAACAGGATAAATCAGTACTTATTGGAAGTCAGGACTTAAGGATATCAGTACTTATATTATCAGAATATAATCATTAGAAGATGGATATCAGAACTTAAGTACTGAAGGACGTTTAGATAAGGACAGCAGCTGATTAAAGGAAAGAAGATCGAGACAAACATAAGAAGAGATATGCATGAAGAAGGAATTCTATGAAGAATAGATACTTGGAAGAAAAGATATCTGATTGATATATTTTAGGAAGCAGAATTATATTACATATCAATTAGCGATTATTTTGTAACTGTGTAGTATATAAACACAGATATAGGGTTTACACTATAAATGTTATCATATTCGAGAAGATTATTTATTGTAACCCTAGCAGCTCTCGTGATATTTGTTCATCACTGAGAGGCAACAGTTCCATACTGTAACAGAGTTTATTGTTTCAATAAAGTTTGTTTTCTGTTACTTGAGTTATTAAAGTTCGATTTGATTGTAGTTTATACTGTATTCACCCCCTCTACAGTGTGTGTGTGACCTAACAATCTTGACTTAGAGTATTTTTCTCTAAACAGATTTATTCAACTTCAAGCTTCTTTAAAATTCTTCTGAGGCATGATCTTCTTGATCTTCTTCCATATAGAATCCTTAGGCTTAATACTGTTTCAGGAAAAAGACTCCAGTCTGCTCCTTTGTATTTTTACAGAATTTAAGTATTACAAGTACAAAATGCAGATTAAGATAACAACACAACTTACTTAGGGTTGACCCCAAGCTTAGCTGATTACTAAAAATAACAGTTCATTAATCTCCTCCTTAGATCAGATGTCCATTTGGCTTGCTTCATACTTTGATCAGGGACACTAATGATATGTTATCTTCGGTGATCTTTGACATCATCACTTATATATTACAACCAACACAGTAGCCCTCTTTTCGAAGATCTGCTCTCCAAGGTATCCACACGAATGTCCGATCGTCCAACGATCACCGGAGCCGGTACTAGCCGAGTTGGTTGCATCTTCCTCTCTCTCTTTCTCTCTAGCCTCTCTAAGATGTAGAGCTGCTAGTTTTTTTCAAAAAAAATGTAACTTCTTACCCTAAAAATATACATCATAAGGTATATATATGAGAGAGAGGATTTGGGACTAACCCTAATCTTAATGGGCTTCTAAAAGGACCCATTCTGCTTTTGGGTTTATATTATTATTAAATTTGAATTCTAATAAATATACAATTAATCAAGTCTGACTTAATTAATTTAATAATTAAAATCAAATTAATAATAATAAAATATTTAAATTCATAATTTAAATAAAACTCTATTTTAAACGTTCTTTGTGTGTGACCCTTTAGGTTATTATTACGTTGGCAATAATTTTATTTTTTAATAATAAAATTATAAACAATGAGTGGCATCAAGTAATACATCATTGCTCCCCAAGTAATAGTAATAATTGGTGATTCAATCAAACCTTTCATGAACAATGTACAATGTAATATAATCCCTTTAGCCTCATATTAGAGATCAAACTCGAGGCATGCATTGTGTCATCCTCTGTTAACGTTTAATTCTTCTTTCCTTGATCAATGAGTAAACTATTAAACAAATCAGTATTTGAGCACGGCCATGCATTTTATAGTCTTACTCAATCAAGAGACCAATATTATCACTCTTTTAATAAATGAGGGCTAAATCCCATCTAGATCATTCATATTTCTCATACGATTCATAATATACCCAATGTCTACTTTTATTATTACCTGATCAAGGATAACTTTCAATAGTATCAAAGTATATTAATTCTCGTATAGAAATATAATGATTTCAGGTCAAAGGAGCAATACATCATTATCACTGTGAGATTGACTTATGACACTTTAAACATGTAGTATCTCACAACGGGTCAATCCAGCACTATTTATTTAATACATGTACATGTGTTTTGACTTTAGTATCATCATGCCCATGATCAATGAGATGTGATCATCAGTCAACAATAACACTAGTCTTAACGTATTTATTATTGTCCCTTAACAATAATACTTGACTAGGGACCTTTAGGAATATCAATACTATTCTCATAATCACTTTTTTAAGTCACGTACTTCGAGATATAGATTTACATTTTCTAAGTCACGTACTTAGAGATATAGATTTACATATCATATTCCAAAGACATTTATTAATCTAACATTTTATCGCAGAAAATAAAGATATAATAAATTACTAAAGAATTATACATAGAATCATAATTAATAATCCAAATGTTTCATAATATAAACATAATAGTGTTGTCTCTTGGGCATAAACATGAACAATCTCCCACTTGCACTAGAGCCAATCACCCATGTATCTAATACCCATGGAACTAGTATGAGCTTCATGCTTTTGCTATGACAAAGCCTTAGTCAGTGGGTCTGCAACATTATCATCTGTATGCACTTTACATATATGTATATCTCCTCTTCGTTAATCTCTCGAAGAAGGTGATATCTCCTAAGTATATGCTTTGCCCGAGAATGGAACATTGGTTCTTTAGCCTGCGCGATGGCTCCATTATTATCACAGTAAAGATCAACTAGATCTGTGATCGATGGAACCACACCAAGTCCCGTTATGAATTTCTGAATCCAAACAGCCTCCTTGGCTACTTCACTAGCAACAATATACTCAGTTTCCATTGTAGAATCAGCTACTGTCTCTTACTTTGAACTCTTCCAGCTTACAGCATCTCCATTAAGGCAAAATACAAAACCTGACTGAGATACTGAATCGTCTCTATCTGTCTGGAAGCTGGCCCCAGTGTAACCCTTTACAACCAGCTTCTCATCTCCTTCATACACCAAGAATGAATCTTTAGTCCTCTTCAAGTACTTACGAATATTCTTGATAGCTGTCCAGTGACCCTCACCTGGATTTGACTGGTATATGCTCGTCATGCTCAAGGCATACGAAACATTAGAACTAGTACATATCATCGCATATATTATAGATCCAATTGTCGAAGCATATGGAACTTTTCTCATACGACCCATATCATCTAATGATTTATGGCAGTTTTCTTTTGAGATCAATATCCCATGAGATATTGGGACATATCCTCTTTTTGCCGCTTGCATCCCAAAATGATGCAATACTTTATCAATGTATGTACTCTGACTTAGGCCGATTAATTTCCTTCATCTATCTCTATAGATCTTGATCCCTAATATATAGGTAGCATCACCTAAGTCCTTCATCGAGAAACTATTTCCCAACCAAGTCTTAACAGCCTATAGAGAAGGTATGTCATTCCCTATTAGTAATATGTCATCTACATATAGTACTAGGAATGCCATAGGGCTCCCACTAACCTTCTTGTAAACACATGGTTCATCTTCATTTTGAATAAAGCCAAATTCTTTGACTATTTCATCAAAATGATGATTCCATCTCCTTGAGGCTTGCTTCAATCCATAAATAGATTGAAGCAACTTACAGACCATCTTAGCAAACTTGGGATCGACAAAACCCTTAGGTTGTATCATGCATACATCCTCTTCAAGGCTCTCATTCAAGAAAGCAGTTTTGACATCCATTTTCCAAATCTCATAGTCATAGTAAGCAGCTATTGCTAGCAAAATCCTAATGGACTTGACCATAACAACTGGTAAAAAGGTCTCATCATAGTTTATA
Organism: Apium graveolens; assembly: GCF_009905375.1. Classification (NCBI taxonomy): domain Eukaryota; kingdom Viridiplantae; phylum Streptophyta; class Magnoliopsida; order Apiales; family Apiaceae; genus Apium; species Apium graveolens. The sequence continues at coordinate 97,494,065 of NC_133651.1, forward strand.
CCATGAATTTGTTTGAAACCTTTTGCCACTAATCGCGCTTTATAGGTCTATACTTTACCATCCATGTCAGTTTTCTTCTTGAAAACCCAGTTGCGCCCTATAGGTTTTACCCCTTCGGGTGGATCAACTAAAGTCCATACTTTATTTTGATACATGGATTCCATTTCAGATTTCATGGCCTCTAGCCATCTTTCGGAGTCTGGACAGTTCATAGCTTCTTGGTAGGTAAGAGGCTCATCATTGTCTATGAGCATTACATCATCATCTTGAGTCAAGAGAAATCCATAATATCTCTCTGGCTCATGACGAGCCTTACTAGATATACAAATAACTTATATTTCCGGAGCAGGAACATCTTGATGTACTTCCTGTCCACTTTCCAACTCTGGTTCAATGTTATTTTGTACAACTCGATATTAATCGAGATTTATAGTCCTCCCACTAATTTTCTTAGAATGTAACTCTCTTTCAAGAAATACAGCGGTTCGAGCAACAAACACTTTGTTCTCGGTAGGATTATAGAAAAATACCCTTTAGTTTCTTCAGGATATCCTACAAAATAACATTTATCCAATTTTGGTCTTAGCTTGTCAGACACCAAGCGTTTCACAAACACTTCGCATCCCCATACTTTCATAAATGACATGTTGTGACGTTTCTCAATCCATATCTCATATAGAGTCTTTTGAACCGATTTAGTTGGAACCCGGTTTAGTGTATATGCAGCCGTTTCTAGAGTATAACCCCAGAAACTTATCTGTAATAACCCCAATTTTTGGAAATGTTGAAACCCTTATGAATAGTGATTTTGCAGATTATGCTGGATAAGAAAACTTTTCATGCCACACTATGTAGGGGTTCTGTTATGGATATTCTGAGATTTTATTAGTACTCTATATGGTATATAAGTGTATGTAAAGATCGTCAGAATCCAATTCCGAACACTTTGATTTTTCCCGGAAATCCACTAGATACGGAAAGAATTGAGTATAAGGTAACAGGATAAAAAGGATTTAAATTAAAGGATTATAAGAGAGGATCATAAAAGGATTATAATGTTGTGAGAAAGGTTAAGGAAACCCAAGTAATAAGATCCCGGGTATGATCCCTCAAACGAGAAACGAGAATGAAAGTTAAGAGAACCGTATAACAGATCAGCGGTCATTAGGCAAACAATTAGGAAGTTAATCAAGGAGGTTAGGGATGATGAGGTCATCCAACCAATAAGAAGAGGGCAAGTAAGGGATGATGACATCATAAGCATGACATAAGCATGACATAAGGGGAAGGAGATGTGGTTGATTTAAAACCACACCAAGTTCAAGGTTAGAAAGGTAATTACCCAAAAACAAAACAAAAACAACCAAGCTAAGCTAAACAAATCAAAAAACACAAGATCATTTCATTCTCTTCATCTTGCTCTCGGCTTTTCTTCTTTTCCAAAGGAAGAAAAATCAAAATCCTAGTTCCAAGCATTGTTAAATCACAAGTTCAAGGTAGCTTAAGCATAGATCAAGGCTTCCATGGGCATTCCAAGGATCTTTCATTGATTAAAAGCTTCAAGGAAGGTATTTCATCTCCAAACCCTAGCTTTACTTTGTATATTAGGATGATTTTGGTTGTTATGGTAAAAGAGTAGCTTAATGCTTGTAGGTTTAGAGTTTGGGTTGGAGTTGTAGTGAATTGAATGTTGAAACTTGTTGATTAGTAAAGGACTTAAGTATAGTTTTAAATTCATGATTGAGAATAACATAAATTGGAGAACTTGAGTTTTTGGGGGCTGTTGTAGTGTGATATGGATGGATGTTGGTTGTATGAATGAATTGGGATTGATTGGTGGTTGAATTGGTTGGGTAAAATTTTGGGAAATCGCGTAAACATAGCCGTCGTAATGCCCGATTTACCATAGACTGTTTTTGTTCTTAACATCAGAACCCTTGAACTCACTTCTAGGTTTTTACCATTGCCATTTTTAGATAGTTCATGTTACGAGCTTCGTTTTGATATGTGGTTCGTTTGATTCCGATGTACGGTTTAGGAGAAACGGCCGTTTTAAGTAACGACGTTTCACGAACGAATCATTACCCCTCGCCTTACTTCGAAACATATGTTAAAGACCAAAAAGGGCTAATTAGAGTATGAAACATTTATGTAGAGTGTGTTAGGCAGTTGGTAAGACACTCGCGAAAGAATCGCCTTAAAACTCGTAATGGTTAAATTATTAAAAATGGTAGAGCCGAGGGTACTCGAGTGACTTAAGAGAATCAGTAAGCGCAAAGCGAGCGTTAGAGTCTAATTTGGTTAAAGTATAGATTTACAAGTGACTTTGGTTTAATTCCAACTTACATGTTGTTTATAGGTTACCAGACTCGTCCCGAGCCATTTGTAACCCCCAGTCGCTCAGGCAAGTTTTCTACCTGTATAACTGTTGTTGTGATGAACATGTGTATATGCATGATTTTGCGATAAATGCATATTTGTTATTAGCAAATTCTTGCGATATATTGTAGCATGTGATATGGTATATATGCATGCCTATTTCATATTCTTGAATTATATATCTGTTGGTTCAAATGCTTATTAGTTGCATAATACCTATGCTAGAGAAAAGCGGTATTTGAGTTTACCCTTAGTATAGGGGATCAAAAGGTGAACTTTTTCTAAAACCGGGAGTCGAGGCTCCCGAGTATAATATATATATATATATATATATATGAATAGTTTTAAAACTATGAATCAAATAAGGTTTATTCCATAACTTTATTTTATTAATGAATATTATTTTGAATATTCATTCAATGACATATGACTCTGTTTATTTTATTAATGAATATTATTTTGAATATTCATTCGAGGACGTATGACTCCGATTATTTACTAATTAATATTCTTTATTTTATTAAAGAATAATGTGTCGATAATCAAACTTATTTTCGATTATTAAAATAAAGATCGTGCTTTCGTATAAGTATATCTTTGGTTATTTATTATTCATTTCAAGTATGAGTTTTTTTTTAAACTTCTACTTCAATTATTTTTATAAAGATTATTCTTTATGGGAATATTATTTAAATAATAATATTCAGATATTTTCTAATATATTGGGACTGATTTATTTTATTAAATCAGCATCACTCCAAACATTTTTAAAAATGTTTTCGAGTCTTCAAAATGATTTTTAAAGGTTAAGGCGGATCCCAAAACTCATTTTTATATTTAAGATCCTCCTTTCGAAGGGGATTTAAATACTCGCTCAAAACCTGAGGGATCCGGCTCTGTGGTGTATTTTATATTCACAACAAGGTTGCTATTCTGATAAAAGAGTTTTTGATTACTTACCCAACACTCGGGAAGTAAAATTCTTGGAACAAGTTAATCCATTAACAGGCATCGCCTGGGAAATATCGGTGAGTTTTCCTTTCCATCTAGATACGACTTCTTAGTGGAGCCGTATCAACAAGTTTCTACTTGGGGAAAGGGAGAACGAGCTTTACGTTTCAGGGTCATGGATTTCATCTGAACTAGGAGTGGCGTAAGTGGTCGTGTAGCGCCGGCCCAGCCTTATTATATTGGCCCAAATGGCCCAGAAGTTCCGCTAAGACGGTCCATTCCTTAGGAGTCCAGTGTTCGGTTGACAAGTAAATCCGACAGGTTCTCCTCTACATGTAGAAAATGGTGGGGTTGCACTACTACGACTGATCATCGTAAGTGGTCTTCCTGGCATGGCAAACTCCCGTAATGAGTTCATCATCCAATTGGATATTTCTGCAACACTACCCAGAGCACTTCGATAGAAAGGCTACGGTTGGGCGATTGTTGAGTGTTGGCAGGGTCAAGTTTTCACAATGATGTTTGCATCAAATGAAGTATCTCATAACTTCATTTTATTTTGATGATATTTTAAAGATTGAATCTATTCAAGTATTATCTTATAGTCTCATCTATGTGATGAACTTTTGAACTAATTATAACTTGAACGGTGGTAGTTCAAGTAGTATTTGGAAAAGATATAAGTATATTGGAGTATCTTGTAACTTCATCTTTTAAACTTATATCTAGTAAATGATTATCTTATGCATGTCAAAGATTTTCAGAAAAACGTTGAGGCAAGGTTAGATATATGAGATCACCTTGCAGCGATAGTTTTATACAGTTATAAACTGGAACTCTGTGTATATTATGCATGGAAGAGGACTTCCAAGATTTTGAAAAGTATATATGTATATATACTGAATATTTTGCGACTTCATCGCATTAAGATATCAAACTTGGTTCATTTCTTTTGACCAAGACTTTCATGAGTACTATGAGAAGGCTCATATACTGTAAATCATTATACATATTATTTTGGTGGGCTTGCTGCTCACCCTTGCTTTCTTTTTTCATCACACAACAACAGATAGAAAAGATGAACATGACCAAGCTCCCAATTCGCGAGCGGATAGGAAACGTCTTTGGGAGAGTTATAAGATATTTTGAGAAAATGGAAATAGAAGTGAAGGTAACCGGAGCCGGTACCAAAAAGCTGTTTGAGATTGCAATACAGCCCGAATTATTGGAAAAGAACATATTGTGCCAGAAAAAGTGATGAATGAAGGCAGAAAGCTAACAAATAGATAAGAGATTAATACCGAGAAAGATGATAAGGGAATAATGAGGTATTCCTACAGAATTTGGGTTCCAAATGTTCAAGAGCTTAAAGATGAAATCTTAGATGAAAGCTAGTTTGAGGAATAAGATTTAGAGCAAACCTTAAATGTGATAATCAGGGAGGTCGCAATTAAGATATAAGGAACCCAGAATATAATAAAGTGGAAAATGAGGATTTTAAATTTAAAGATGACCCCAATTATTGGGAGTAGGAAGAAATATTTAGACTGAGAAAACAGAAGTCGAGCGAGATAGGGAGACCCGAGATGGTACTCCTATACGGAAATTCATGGACCTGTATAAACAGAACTTATACTTTATTCCCAACCACCACCTTGAGGGAAACAATGTAGTGGGAAATTCTTTCAGGACCTTTAAGTCGTTAAGCTCTCAGAGTTCCAAGGAACAAGCTGACCTAGCCGAGGCAAGAGCCTGGCTAAAGGAAATAGAGGAATCATTTGAGATTCTGAATGATTGACGAATCACAAAAGACTGTTTTTGTCACTTACCCTCCTAAGAGAGAGACCACCCGCTGGTGAAAGGCCAAGGAAGGCACGAAGCAAGAGATTATAATAAACTGATTTAAGTTCAGTCAATTATTTTCAGAAAAGTACTTCCCAAGGTTATGGAGATATTGTAAAAGCTTTAAAGCCAGAACAAAGGCAGACGCGTATGATGAATTATGAATCTAAGTTGTAAAAGTTGTCAAGATTCGTTCTGAGGACACGAATCCAGAATGACGGGATGTTTGAAATCAATGCTTATGTTGTGTTGGTTCATGAAATAATTATAAGAGAAAGGAAAATAAAAAGAAACTGAAGTGGAAAGGAATATTAAGGCAATAGAGTTTGAGGAATGATAAGGGAGTTGGGTATGAGGAAACCCTAAAGAATCATAGTAATAGAAATAGAAAAGTATATAATCGTCAGGATGAGGGTGATTCACCATGAGTTAAAATTGATGGTTGAAGGCATAAGAGATACATATATTTTATCCCCTGTAAGTTGGGAGGATTCGAGGAAACCTTGAGATAGTTCGAAGGATAAATAATGAGACGCGGATAGACTGAGGAGACAAGGAAGTAAGAAAATTAGGAGAATTGGAGGAAGGAAGTGACCTTCAAGAATGTGAAGTGTAAGACTGGTGGCTTGATACCCAGAAAGGGAGACGCCAGGTATGAAAGATATCCCAACATTGAGATGACTGTTGAAAAAAAAAAGTAAATACGGAATTATTAAGAAGAAGTTCACGTTAAACACGACCAATATCTTCCAGAACATCCTTGTTATCGTTACCAAATTAGGCAAGAAAAGCGGATAACTGTTGTTATCTTTTGGAGGCCATATCGATTGACCTCATTTTGAATACAGATGTTATTGTGAAAATTAGGCATATACTATCGAGGTGGGAATGATTGAATACGACACCCTTATCAGGGATATATGACTTGATTTATCCATGGAAGGATGCATGTACCTTTTTAAAGGTGGAATTAAGGATAGAACATCGGTAACTTAAAACGAATCCTAGGGGAATGCCTAAAGGTTGGCATTTCACCCTTAATAGGGATATTATGAGTTTTGACAGTATGAATTGGAAAGGATTAAGGTAATAACAACCTTTAAGAATCAATGGAGAAATTTTTTTTTTTTCAGAAGTATATAGACAATGATTCTGGTATTAATAAATGGTATCTTGATATGCCATGTATCTAGGGAATACAGGAGAAACGATTCAAGGATAACCTTAGAGGTTTTACAAGGAGAAAGGTAATATTCAAAATTCTCAAGAATAGAAATGTTGATAAAGGAAATATGACGTAATTATAATGATGCCAAGTGGGGCACGTGTTAAACCATGAGAAAGTATGGATCGAACCAGTAATGGTCGAAATTGTTCAGGGCAATTAGGACTTAAGATAAAAAGATGTTCTAAGTATGATTAAAAATCAGTCGTGACAGTGATTAACCTCTAAAGACTGAGGCAATAACTTAAGGAAAAATGGTGATAATTTTTTTTTTATTTTACTCATCAGACTTTAAGGAAAACATCTTCACATAAACTGTGATTGAAATGAGGTGGAAAATTATTTAAAGGTGGTTAAAATGACATTGATTGTAAGGAAATTTTACTATCAGGAAAGGCCAAAGAGGTGGCCGACAATTTAAAGGTTAGAGGATAATTATAGGCGGTTGTGCCAAAAGAATACAGTGATGATGGTTAAAGCTATGAAGGTTGTATTATGGTTTGGAAGATTGACATTCCTTCTGATGACTGTGCAATACCCAACCGTAATAGTAGTTGGTAAAGGTTTAATTCGTGTAATCGCCATGAGCGGGCTATCTATCTCAAAAGGTACTATCTTGAGAATAATCCAGGACCATATTTCAAAAAAAGGACTAAACGAACCTTGAGTTAAGTCTTCTATTTAAGGCATACGATTAAGAATGGTATTCACCTGCTATCGTTGCTTTGACTGAAACTCTTCTGCAATTTTATCTGCTTCATGTCATGTATGTATGTCAAGATCAGGAGTGTTCTTCATGAATCATGAATGGTGATTATGTTACCTCCTTAGAAGAATTCTATACGACATGTATGGACTCCGTATGGTTAGATATTAAGATTTCATGGAAAGTGAATGATGACAGTAGGTCAGTGGTGGACCATAGTAATGCAGCAATGATTCTGCGAGTAATGAGTTGATTACAACCGTGAGAGTTGTATTGGAATGGATGTTGAGATTGAGTACCACTAATCGGGTCGTGATAGTGTATAAGTTATCATTGATAGACTAATTAAGTAGAGTATCTACCTATTGAATATTTATTCCCTCTTATGGAAAGAGAGTCGTATTACTATATGATAAGTGGCATTTTATACCACTTAGAGCATCTTAAAATGGTTTAAATTGGTGTCTTGAAATCAAGTATTTTATGTATTTGATGCGTTTTTCTAGTGTTTATGCATTTCAGGGTTTTAGTTGCATTTCGGGGGAGGAATCATCAAGAATAAGCCTTGCCATGTGTTCACCATTGCGAGAGAAAAGAAACGGGCAGATTACGGCGAAGAAACGGAGCGAAATCAGAATTTTTCCAGTAGAGGTCTGAGCGCCCGCTCAGCATTGCTGAGCAGCCGCGCAGCAAGCTGAGCGCCCGCTCAGCTATGCTGAGCGCCCGCTCAGCTATGCTGAGCGCCCGCTCAGCTATGCTGAGCGGCCGCGCAGGGTCGGGAAAAAAGACAAATTATTTTAGGACTTCTACTTCTGTTTGGTTTCCACTTCTATGTAATCTGAGTTTTATGGGACTATGATATAAGTAGATTTGAGACGTTTTCACAAGGGGGGATTGAAGAAGATTGTGTTTTTACGTAAGGAGCGAAGGAGATAAGGAAGAAGACCGATTTAGCACACCGCAACGAAGAGGAAGCATATATTCTTGTGATTCTTGTTTCGTTGTAACGTTGGATGCTAGTTTTCTTGCTTTGAACTTATTTACTCTTGTGACGTACTCTGTTTTAATATAATTAGTTTAGTTATTATTTTCTTGTGTTTGTTTATCATGATTTCATATGAACCCATGATGACGATAAGTGCTATTATGGGCTAATCGTGATCATGGGGTTGTAACGGATTTATTATGGAATTCTTTAGTTAATTGTTTAATACTTTAGTGTGTGATGATTGCATGATATCTAGTATTGGTTGTGCGTATTCGTCTTATGTGCGTCGCGAACATATAAGATAGGGTGTTAATCTCTTGTGAAGCGACGGTGGATCTTGAGATTTAGAACTTGCCATGCTAGCATAGGTTCATGTACGTTGTGCATGATTAGTGGGTAACTCTAACAGTTTTATTTGCCCTATGTAATCAAAAGGAATAACTTGTGCTTAAATCGTTGTGTTGTCAATTTCTGTAGACATATGGGAACTCAACATAATTGATGACTATTCAACTTCTATCTTAATTGTGGATGCTTGGTAGAATGGTATTAGTACAATGAAAGTTGGCTTTTATCAGTTTCGTGTTATTCGATTAATATCATCACTGTCTCATGCTAAGGGTAAATAACAATGGCTATAGAAGGAAGTAATAATGAAGTTGTGATCTCATGAGTGTTTTATTATTGATAAATTGAAGTGTTAGTTAAGTGATTAATTAAGTAGTTAATTATAGTTAATATTAATCAACAATTTTAAGTGTTAGTATCTTAACATTGAGAAGTAATCATACATTGGTGAGTGAGTTTAATTAGACAATAATTTAGTCTAAGTCTCTGAGGGAACGAACTAGAAAGTATTCTATATTACTTGCGAACGCGTATACTTGCATGAATATTAGTGCATGTTTTTGCCCTAACAAGTTTTTGGCGCCGCTGCCGGGGACTCGGCGTATTTGTTTAGTTTATGTACTTACCATCATTGGTCATTAGGACTCAGTGATTAGGACGTAGTAGTTACTTATTTTTTTTCGGTTGTGTTTTAGGTACTTTAGCAAGTGTTTATGCAAACTCGTTCTCGTGCTTGCAAGAGGACTTTAGATACAGCTGAGGAGACAGACGAAGTTCTTGATATTTCGGAGAAGTTAGATTTTGAGGATTCGGATTCAGGAACTGAGCAGAAAGAACCAGTAAACATGGGAGATCGTATTGTTCAAGCTGATCCAGCTCTTATGGATTTTTCTCGGCCTAAAATTGATGACATTCAGTCAAGCATCCTTCATCCGGCTATTCAAGCTAACACCTTTGAAATCAAGCCAGGCACTATTCAGATGGTGCAGAATTCTGTTTCTTTTGGAGGAGCGGCAACTGAAGACCCCAACATGCACATAAGGAATTTTGTCGAGATCTGCAGTACTTTTAAGTATAATGGCGTGACTGATGAGGCTATCAAGTTGAGGCTTTTCCCATTTTCACTAAGAGACAAGGCTAAAGACTGGTTACATTCTGAACCAGCTGGGTCCATCACTACGTGGCAAGATCTTGCGCAAAAGTTTCTGGTGAAGTTTTATCCGATGGCAAAGACTGCTGCTATGAGGAGTGCTCTTACTCAGTTTGCGCAGCAACCTACAGAATCTATGTGCGAGGCTTGGGAATGCTACAAGGAAATGTTGCGAAAATGTCCACATCATGGAATGCCGGATTGGATGGTGATCACTGGTTTCTATAATGGTTTGGGGGCCCAATCTCGGCCCATACTCGATGCAGCAGCTGGAGGCGCCTTATGGGCTAAAAGCTATACTGAGGCGTATAATCTTATAGAGACGATGGCTGCAAATGAGCATCAAAACCCAACTCAGAGGATGATGTCAGGCAAGGTAGCAGGTATTCTGGAAGTTGATGCAGCCACCGCTATTACAGCCCAGCTTCAAGCGCTATCAATGAAGGTTGATTATCTGGCTACGTATGGAGTTAATCAGATAGCTATGGTTTGTGAGCTTTGTGCAGGTTCTCATGCTACGGATCAGTGTTCTCTTGTCAACGAATCTGTTCAGTATGTGAATAATTATCAGTGACAACAGCAGCCTGTGCCAGCGACCTATCATCCTAACAACAGAAATCATCCAAATTTCATCTGGGGGAATAATCAGAATGCTATTCAGCCACCATATCAGCAAGGAGTGAGTAAACAGTTTAACCCACCTGGATTCCAGCAACCACAGCAGTATGCTACAAGGCAATCATATCCGCAACAGGGAAGTGCAGCTGCACCTACTAGTGCTGATTTTGAGGAACTTAAGCTGTTGTGCAAGAGTCAGGCGGTTTCTATCAAGACCTTGGAAAATCAAATCGGTCAATTAGCCAATGCAGTGCTCAATCGTCAACCTGGCACTCTTCCCAGTGACACGGAAGTACCAGTCAGGAAGGAAGCTAAAGAGCAAGTTAAGGCTATTACCTTAAGGTCTGGAAAAGTAGCTGATGCTGAAAAGGCAAAAGAAGTAGAAGCTAAAATTAGAGGTGAAGAATCTAAGCAAAAGGAGAAAGCGGCGGAACCAAGGAAGACTACTGTTGAACACACTCTGCCTGAGGCTAATACAGGGGAGAAACAGCTCTATCCTCCACCACCTTTTCCTAAGAGATTGCAGCAACAAAAGCTGGATAGACAGTTCGGGAAGTTTCTGGAGGTGTTCAAGAAACTTCACATCAATATACCTTTCGCGGAGGCTCTAGAACAAATGCCTAGTTATGCAAAGTTTATGAAGACTATTCTTTCAAGGAAGGTGAAACTGGATGACCTTGAAACCGTTGCTCTCACGGAAGAATGCAGCGCTGTTCTGCAGCAAAAGTTACCACCAAAACTGAAAGATCCAGGAAGCTTCACCATTCCTTGAACAATTGGCAATCTGACATTTGACAAGTGCCTTTGTGATTTGGGAGCAAGCATTAATCTGATGCCGTTGTCGATCTTTAAAAAGCTGGATCTGCCTGATCCAAAACCCACATACATGTCGCTACAATTGGTTGACCGTTCCATTACTTACCCAAGGGGCATAGTTGAGGATGTGCTCGTCAAGGTGGATAAGCTCTTCTTTCCAGCAGATTTTGTTATTCTGGATTTTGAGGAAGATAAGAAGATTCCCATAATCTTGGGAAGGCCTTTCTTGGCTACTGGTCGTACCTTGATAGATGTGCAAAAAGGTGAACTTACTATGCGGGTCCAAGATCAGGATGTGACCTTCAACGTATTCAAGGCAATGAAATTCCCTACAGAAGATGAGGAGTGCTTAAAAGTGGATGTGATTGATTCTGCGGTTACTTCGGAACTCGATCACATGCTAATGTCTGATGCATTGGAAAAGGCCTTAGTGGGGGATTTTGACAGCGATGATGAAGATATCAACGAGCAATTACAATATCTGAACGCTTCTCCCTGGAAGCGAAAGCTGGACATACCATTTGAATCTCTTGGTACTTCTGACCTTAAGAACGCTGAAGGGAAGCTCAACCATTCAATAGAGGAAGCACCTACCTTGGAGCTCAAGCCATTACCTGAGCACTTGAGGTATGCTTTTTTAGGTGATTCATCTACGTTACCTATTATTATTTCATCTGACCTTTCAGGTAGCGAGGAAGACAAGCTCTTAAGGATTTTGAGAGAATTCAAATCGGCTATAAGATGGACCATAGCAGACATCAAGGGGATAAGTCCTTCATATTGTATGCATAAAATTCTGCTAGAGGAAGGTAGTAAGCCAACTGTGGAACAGCAACGAAGACTGAATCCCATCATGAAGGAGGTGGTGAAGAAAGAAATTCTGAAATGGCTAGATGCAGGCATCATTTATCCTATTTCTGACAGCTCGTGGGTGAGCCCCGTACAATGTGTACCTAAGAAGGGAGGTATCACTGTGGTCGCAAATGAAAAGAATGAGCTCATCCCTACTCGAACAGTTACAGGATGGAGAGTATGCATGGATTATAGAAAATTGAACAAAGCCACAAGGAAGGATCACTTCCCTCTTCCATTTATTGATCAGATGCTTGACAGATTGGCGGGTCATGAGTATTTTTGTCTTCTGGATGGTTATTCCGGGTATAATCAGATTTGTATTGCACCAGAGGATCAGGAAAAGACTACCTTCACTTGTCCATTTGGCACGTTTGCTTTTCGCAGAGTTTCGTTTGGGTTATGTGGCGCCCCGGCCACCTTTCAGAGATGTATGATGGCTATATTCTCTGACATGATTGGAAATAATGTCGAAGTGTTCATGGATGACTTCTCCATCTTTGGACACTCATATGATGAATGTTTGAATAATCTGCGAGCCGTACTCAAAAGATTCGTGGAAACTAATTTGGTGCTCAATTGGGAGAAATGTCATTTTATGGTGCGTGAAGGCATTATCCTTGGGCATAAGGTCTCTAGCAAGGGTCTGGAGGTGGACAAGGCCAAGGTGGGAGTCATTGAAAATCTTCCCCCACCTAATTCTGTGAAAGGAATCCGTAGTTTTCTTGGTCATGCGGGTTTTTATCGGCGATTCATCAAGGACTTTTCAAAGATATCTAAGTCGTTGTGCAATTTGCTTGAGAAAGATGTGCCTTTCAAATTTGATGATGAATGTTTGGCAGCATTCGAGACTCTCAAGAAGAGTTTGATCACTGCACCAGTTATTACAGCACCAGATTGGACAGAACCGTTTGAGATGATGTGTGATGCAAGTGATTATACGGTAGGTGCAGTTCTGGGACAGCGCAAGAAAAATCTCTTCCATATGGTCTACTATGCGAGTAAGACTTTAAATGGTGCCCAATTGAACTACACCACTACTGAGAAGGAGCTTTTGGCTATAGTCTTTGGTTTTGAGAAATTTTGATCTTATCTGCTTGGTACGAAAGTAACAGTATTCACTGATCATGCAGCTATTCGCTATCTGGTTTCCAAGAAGGATTCGAAGCCGAGACTCATTCGTTGGGTGCTTTTACTTCAGGAATTTGAGTTAGAGATCAAAGATAGAAAAGGTACTGAGAATCAAGTAGCTGACCATCTCTCTAGGTTGGAGAATCCCGATTCTACTTCACAAGATAGGACGTTAATCAATGAATCTTTTCCGGATGAGCAGTTGTTTGCAATTCAGGAGGAAGAACCATGGTTTGCAGATATTGTAAACTATCTAGTCAGCAATATAATGCCTCCTAAGTTGACATCCGCTCAAAAGAAGAAGTTTTTGCATGAGGTGAAGTGGTATATGTGGGATGAACCATATTTGTTTAGACAGGGAGCTGACCAGATCATCAGGAGATGTATCCCGTTCTGTGAGACGGAGGGGATATTACGAGACTGTCATTCCACGGTTTATGGTGGACACTATGGTGGTGAGAAGACGGCAGCTCGTATTCTGCAAGCAGGTTTTTTCTGGCCTACTCTGTTCAAGGATGCTCATCAGTTTGTTTTAAGGTGTGATCGTTGCCAAAGAATGGGAAATTTGTCAAGGAAGGATGAAATGCCACTAAATATGATGCTTGAAGTCGAGGTCTTTGATGTATGGGGAATCGATTTCATGGGGCCTTTTATCTCTTCTTGCAATAATCAGTACATCTTGCTGGCAGTCGATTATGTCTCAAAATGGGTCGAAGTTAAAGCTTTACCGACAAATGATGCAAAGGCAGTGCTAAATTTTCTTCATAAGCAAATTTTCACAAGGTTTGGAACACCTCGGGTAATCATAAGTGATGAAGGATCACATTTTTGCAACCGTAAGTTCACTTCTATGATGCAGCGTTATAATGTGAATCATCGAGTAGCTACTGCCTATCATCCGCAAACAAATGGTCAAGCGGAAGTGTCTAACAGAGAGATAAAGCGCATTCTAGAGAAGGTTGTTTGTCCGTCAAGGAAGGATTGGTCTTTAAAGCTCGATGAAGCTGTTTGGGCTTACAGAACAGCATACAAAACTCCACTTGGAATGTCACCGTTTCAGTTGGTGTACGGTAAGGGATGTTATCTACCTGCGGAGCTTGAGCATAAGGCCTACTGGGCATTGAAGAAGTTGAACCTGGATTTAGATGCAGCTGGTAAGAAAAGAATGCTTCAGCTTAATGAACTTGATGAATTTCGACTGCAAGCGTACGAAAATAACAAAATGTATAAGGAAAAGGTGAAGAGGTGGCATGATAGGAAGCTACATCCAAAGTTATTTGTGCCAGGGCAACAAGTTCTCTTATTCAACTCTCGGCTCCGACTTTTTCCTGGGAAGTTGAAATCAAGGTGGTCTGGACCTTTTATTGTCAAAACTGTGTTTCCACATGGAGCGGTGGAAATTTTTGAGAATAATCCGGACCAAGCATTCAAGGTTAACGGTCAGCGGTTGAAGCACTACTATGGGGATATGGCAAACCGAGAAGTGGTTAGTGCCATTTTGTTGACTACTTGAGAAGGGTACGAAACGTCAAGCTAATGACGAAAAAGAAGCGTTGTGTGGGAGGCAACCCATGAATTGTTGTTACAGGAACCCTTAGAATTTAATAACCTATCCAAAAAACACAAAAAAATCAGAAAACGGGGGCTGAAAAAAAAAATTCCAGTGACCCCCTGAGCGCCCGCTCAGCTTTGCTGAGCGACCGCGCAGCAAGCGCGCTCAGCTTTGCTGAGCGACCGCGCAGCAAGCTGAGCGCCCGCTCAGTTTTACTGAGCGACCGCTCAGGGGTCGAGTACCAGAATTTTTTTCAGTTCAGAAAAAAAAAAAAAAAAAAAAAGAAGCAAAACACACAAAAAAACAGTTTTAGCCCATAAACCCACGATTTATTCCCACTACCCCATCATTTTACTCCTTAATTCCCAAACCCTAATCTAATCCACACCCTATATATACATACACCTATCCTACATATCTCCAACAAAACTTCCTACACTTAAACCCTCTCACAAATATCAAAAATCAGTTCTTACACACTTTTATTCACGAATCAATGGCACCCAAGAGAGCACGCACTATTGACAACAGCAGCACAGTTCCTACTGCTGATTCATCGAGGGGTACTGCTGCAAGGCCTCAGTTAACTGACAGAGCTGCGGAGGAGGAGTACACTAGGCTGTTGGGGAAGCCGATTCTGAAGGAGAGGGGGTTTTTACCATCAGGGAGGGATGGTGAGTTGCTGCCCATAATTGCAGAGAAGGGGTGGATAGCTTTTTGTGAGTCACCCGAAGCAGTACCGATGAGCGTTGTTCGCGAGTTCTACGCGAATGCGAAGGCCGAAAAGAATGGATTTTCTGTGGTCCGTGGGCTGACGGTTGATTATCATCCTGCGGCGATTCGCCGTGTGATTGGACAGCGAGAGAGGAAGCCCGAGGAGGAGAACTGGAATGAAAAGACTGCTGAGGATTTTGACTTGGATTTGATTTGTGCGACTCTCTGTCGACCGGGCACAGTTTGGACCTACAGGACCGGCACTAATGAGTATCGTCACTTTCCGGCGATCGCCATGAACAGGTATGCCCGTGCATGGAATGCATTTATTTGTGCTAATATTTTGCCTTCTTCGCATGCACACGAGGTCACAGTTGAGAGAGCACAGTTGTTGTGGGGAATTCTGAATGAGGAATACTATGTGGACCTTGGTGAGTTTATCTACCAAGGAATTCTGAAGTTTTTGAGGGGAGCGAAGCATATGAACATCCCTTATGCATCTACAGTTATGAAACTATGCCGAGCAGTGGGAGTGAACTGGCCGGCTCATGAGCAGTTGCAGTTGCCAGCAGCTCCGATTGATTCTGGCACTCTGAATGGGATGCAGGAGTGGACCGGTGGTGAGCCTGAGGAGCATGGGCTGGGTTATCGTCTTCCAGGAGGGCGTCCAGCACGAGGTGCTACTATGGCTAGGCCAGGGCGTGATGAGGCTGGTTCTTCGAGAGCTCAGGAGGGTGCTGGGATGGTTGATGCCCAGTATAGGAGGCTTTCACGGCGGATGGATGCCATGTATAAGACGCAGAGCAGGTTTGCTCAGGAGCTCACCCTTGCGTTAGGGACTGCTTTTCAAGGCCTTGGAGCTGATATCCAGTGGCCAGTTTTTGGTGAGGACTCTGCATACCCGCCGCCTGATACTCCACCCACTGAGGGTGATGATGATGATGACTCCGAGTAGGTATACCCTGTGTTCCTTTCTACTACTTTCACTGAGGACAGTGAAGATTTTTAGTTTGGGGGTGGTAGTTAAGGAATATTGTGTGTGTGTCATTTAGTTGCATATTCATGATAGTTTAGTTCATATAGTTGCATAATTTATGCCATATAGTTTTTTTTTCTCATGCATTTACCATGATCCCTTTTGTAATGATTTATCGACTGAATTGTGATATTGATGCGAGTGTAGTGATAGCATTAAAGTGATATTAAGTTGTGTAGGTTGATATGCATGCTAGAAACAATTGTAAGTTCACTAAGTCTTAGAGAATGCGTAAGGGCTAGATTGTTGTTATGATTTGGTTGTCTTCAAGGTCAATCTACTTATTATGCTTATAATTCGATTATAGGTTCTTAGTGATAAAGACATGAAAAAGAAAAAAAATTGGAGAAAAAAAATATGGAAGTTGTTGCTAGTTGTGGCTAGGCGTCAAATGGTAAGTAGCCGGCTCGCATATGGTGCGAGTAGTCTAGGGTTGAGCAAGATGGAGTGAAACGCACTTGCTCAGAAGTAAAAAAAAAAAAAAAAAAAAAAAAAGAAGAAAAAAAAAAATTTTTGCATAATTGATTAAGAGTGGGCTCTTTGGTATTCGAGTTATTAAGTTCTTAGGGGACTTTGTGCCTAGTGACCTAAGGCTTTTAGAGTCTGGGATCCGCTAACCTAACACTCGTTACATGGATACCATTGTATAAGTCTTTTGTGGACCTCACTCATTGCACGGTCAAATGAGCATTCGAGTTGTAAATAAAAAGCACAATTCCGTAGTAAGCTCTAGAATTCTTGTAGTGTTGTATATCACTTTGTGCCTAGAATTTTTTATTCTTTGTATAATCATAGGATTGCCTTGAGGATAGTCTAGTCATAGTAATTGGTTTAGTTCCGAAGCATATCTGTTAAGCATTTGCACACACCACGTTTCTGGCTGTATGTCCGTTTGCATGAGTTTATTGATCTTTAGTTGTCTAACTGCATTCGTTGAGATGTGACAATTTGGTTGGTTGATTGTAGTAAGGGGGATCGCTGCATTTTCATATAGATTGCATTCATGCATGTTTTTATTTGTTTTTGAGTCTGTGACGCTTGAGGACAAGCATCGATTTAAGTTTGGGGGTGTGATAAGTGGCATTTTATACCACTTAGAGCATCTTAAAATGGTTTAAATTGGTGTCTTGAAATCAAGTATTTTGTGTATTTGATGCGTTTTTCTAGTGTTTATGCATTTCAGGGTTTTAGTTGCATTTCGGGGGAGGAATCATCAAGAATAAGCCTTGCCATGTGTTCACCATTGCGAGAGAAAAGAAACGGGAAGATTACGGCGAAGAAACGGAGCGAAATCAGAATTTTTCCAGTAGAGGTCTGAGCGCCCGCTCAGCATTGCTGAGCGGCCGCGCAGCAAGCTGAGCGCCCGCTCAGCTATGCTGAGCGGCCGTGCAGGGTCGGGAAAAAAGACAAATTATTTTAGGACTTCTACTTCTGTTTGGTTTCCACTTCTATGTAATCTGAGTTTTATGGGACTATGATATAAGTAGATTTGAGACGTTTTCACAAGGGGGGATTGAAGAAGATTGTGTTTTTACGTAAGGAGCGAAGGAGATAAGGAAGAAGACCGATTTAGCACACCGCAACGAAGAGGAAGCATATATTCTTGTGATTCTTGTTTCGTTGTAACGTTGGATGCTAGTTTTCTTGCTTTGAACTTATTTACTCTTGTGACGTACTCTGTTTTAATATAATTAGTTTAGTTATTATTTTCTTGTGTTTGTTTATCATGATTTCATATGAACCCATGATGACGATAAGTGCTATTATGGGCTAATCGTGATCATGGGGTTGTAACGGATTTATTATGGAATTCTTTAGTTAATTGTTTAATACTTTAGTGTGTGATAATTGCATGATATCTAGTATTGGTTGTGCGTATTCGTCTTATGTGCGTCGCGAACATATAAGATAGGGTGTTAATCTCTTGTGAAGCGACGGTGGATCTTGAGATTTAGAACTTGCCATGCTAGCATAGGTTCATGTACGTTGTGCATGATTAGTGGGTAACTCTAACAGTTTTATTTGCCCTATGTAATCAAAAGGAATAACTTGTGCTTAAATCGTTGTGTTGTCAATTTCTGTAGACATATGGGAACTCAACATAATTGATGACTATTCAACTTCTATCTTAATTGTGGATGCTTGGTAGAATGGTATTAGTACAATGAAAGTTGGCTTTTATCAGTTTCGTGTTATTCGATTAATATCATCACTGTCTCATGCTAAGGGTAAATAACAATGGCTATAGAAGGAAGTAATAATGAAGTTGTGATCTCATGAGTGTTTTATTATTGATAAATTGAAGTGTTAGTTAAGTGATTAATTAAGTAGTTAATTATAGTTAATATTAATCAACAATTTTAAGTGTTAGTATCTTAACATTGAGAAGTAATCATACATTGGTGAGTGAGTTTAATTAGACAATAATTTAGTCTGAGTCTCTGAGGGAACGAACTAGAAAGTATTCTATATTACTTGCGAACGCGTATACTTGCGTGAATATTAGTGCATGTTTTCGCCCTAACACTATATGAGGAAGGTTGCGGTGCAAGCATAGAATTCTAGTAACGATGATGTCTAGAATGAGATTCCAGATTCGATTTTCGATGTCGAGGGAGTTTCAAAGGTGATAGTGTATAAGCTCGAGAAAGAGCATGGGTCCATAAAATGATGGACAGAATAGCGAAAATATTTAGGCATGTGAAATACGATGCTATAATACTTGATGTTGATATAAATACACATATGTTTTGTTCTCCTATATCAAAACCTCTATAGTTCAGAGGTAGGTTCCAAGCCAGATATTTTGTGGCAGTATATTTTTTTTCACATATACAATTCTCTTCAAATCATTCTTTTCTCTCCTTTTCATTTTGTATAAGTTGAGAAGAACAACCCTTCCAGAAGGGGAGGTATTGCCGAATGACTATCTATCTGTGTGATAGAAGCCTAGTAGGATACCACATGTTGTTTAATTGCTTGTCAAGTACTAAAGGCTGGCCACCTTCTGTACTAACTATGCAATGTAACAAGTGTTCATGATCATAGTGATCTCTCAACAAATTCCTTTACTTCTATATGATTGATCAAGCTTCCAAAGATAGAAGCAGCTGAAAAAGGAGTAGTAAAGTTATGGTGGTATTCGGAATGGAAACACGTTCGTGATACTAAGGTTTATGCATTTATTAAAAGGATATATAATGCTAACGAGCAAAAGTATAACCAGTATAATATTAGGAACGGAAGGTAGTAGCGATTACGAACTGGAAAAGAATGGGTATTGAGAAGCAAAAGCTCTAATGCTAAAAGCTATAATGAGAGTCTGTGCAATAGACTTGAAAGAATTTGGAATGATCACTTAACGCGGATTGAGTTTTCTCACGATAATAGATCGTATGTCAGGTATCGAGATGTCATCTTATGAGATCTTTGAGGGAAGAAAATGTCGATCTCCCTTATGTTAGGATGAAGTTGTAGAGCGCAAGATGCTCGGACCAGCAGTGGTCCAAAGGACCAAGGATATGGTAGATCTAATCTAAGGACGGCTGGTAGTAGCCCAAGATTGACATGATAAATATGTTGATTTGACATGAAAGGACAAGGAATAGGAAGTAGGGGACCTAGTGTTGTTATAGGTATTCCCTTGGAAAAGATGGATGAGGTTCGGAAAGAAAGGAAAGCTAGGCCCATGAATTGTTGGACCCTTTAATATAGTAAGACGTATTGGGAAGTTAGCATATGAGCTAGCCCTACCCCCGAACATGTAGCAAGTTCATAACGTGTTCCACGTATCAATGTTAAGGAAGTGTAATTCGGATGCCAGATAAATAAGGGCATATGAGCGCATAGACATGCAACCCGACGTAACCTATATGGAGCAACCAGGAAGGGTTATTGAGTAAAAAGGAACAAGTGCTTTGGAGAAGGGTTATCAAACTAGTTAGAGTTTGATGGTAGAACCACAATATGGGAAAATTTACTTGAGAGTTAGAAAGTGAAATGCTAAGAGAGCATCCCTATTCATTTTCTATCCGATTCCGGGATGGAATCCTTTTAAGGAGGGGAGACTGTAATAACCCCAATTTTTGGAAATTTTGAAACCCTTATGAATAGTGATTTTGCAGATTATGCTGGATAAGAAAACTTTTCATGTCACACTATGTAGGGGTTCTGTTATGGATATTCTGATATTTTATTAGTACTCTATATGGTATATAAGTGTATGTAAAGATCGTCAGAATCCAATTCCGAACACTTTGATTTTTCCCGGAAATCCACTAGATACGGAAAGAATTGAGTATAAGGTAACAGGATAAAAAGGATTTAAATTAAAGGATTATAAGAGAGGATCATAAAAGGATTATAATGTAGTGAGAAAGGTTAAGGAAACCCAAGTAATAAGATCTCGGGTATGATCCCTCAAACGAGAAATGAGAACGAAAGTTAAGCGAACCGTATAACAGATCAGCGGTCATTAGGCAAACAATTAGGAAGTTAATCAAGGAGGTTAGGGATGATGAGGTCATCCAACCAATAAGAAGAGGGCAAGTAAGGGATGATGACATCATAAGCATGACATAAGCATGACATAAGGGGAAGGAGATGTGGTTGATTTAAAACCACACCAAGTTCAAGGTTAGAAAGGTAATTACCCAAAAACAAAACAAAAACAACCAAGATAAGCTAAACAAATCAAAAAACACAAGATCATTTCATTCTCTTCATCTTGCTCTCGGCTTTTCTTCTTTTCCAAAGGAAGAAAAATCAAAATCCTAGTTCCAAGCATTGTTAAATCACAAGTTCAAGGTAGCTTAAGCATAGATCAAGGCTTCCATGGGCATTCCAAGGATCTTTCATTGATTAAAAGCTTCAAGGAAGGTATATCATCTCCAAACCCTAGCTTTACTTTGTATATTAGGATGATTTTGGTTGTTATGGTAAAAGAGTAGCTTAATGCTTGTAGGTTTAGAGTTTGGGTTGGAGTTGTAGTGAATTGAATGTTGAAACTTGTTGATTAGTAAAGGACTTAAGTATAGTTTTAAATTCATGATTGAGAATAACATAAATTGGAGAACTTGAGGTTTTGGGGGCTGTTGTAGTGTGATATGGATGGATGTTGGTTGTATGAATGAATTGGGATTGATTGGTGGTTGAATTGGTTGGGTAAAATTTTGGGAAATCGCGTAAACATAGCCGTCGTAATGCCCGATTTACCGTAGACTGTTTTTGTTCTTAACATCAGAACCCTTGAACTCACTGCTAGGTTTTGACCATTGCCATGTTTAGATAGTTCATGTTATGAGCTTCGTTTTGATATGTGGTTCGTTTGATTCCGATGTACGGTTTAGGAGAAACGGCCGTTTTAAGTAACGACGTTTCACGAACGAATCATTACCCCTCGCCTTACTTCGAAACATATGTTAAAGACCAAAAAGGGCTAATTGGAGTATGAAACATTTATGTAGAGTGTGTTAGGCAGTTGGTAAGACACTCGCGAAAGAATCGCCTTAAAACTCGTAATGGTTAAATTATTAAAAATGGTGGAGCCGAGGGTACTCGAGTGACTTAAGAGAATCAGTAAGCGCAAAGCGAGCGTTAGAGTCTAATTTGGTTAAAGTATAGATTTACAAGTGACTTTGGTTTAATTCCAACTTACATGTTGTTTATAGGTTACCAGACTCGTCCCGAGCCATTTGTAACCCCCAGTCGCTCAGGCAAGTTTTCTACCCGTATAACTGTTGTTGTGATGAACATGTGTATATGCATGATTTTGCGATAAATGCATATTTGTTATTAGCAAATTCTTGCGATATATTGTAGCATGTGATATGGTATATATGCATGCCTGTTTCATATTCTTGAATTATATATCTGTTGGTTCAAATGCTTATTAGTTGCATAATACCTATGCTAGAGAAAAGCGGTATTTGAGTTTACCCTTAGTATAGGGGATCAAAAGGTGAACTTTTTCTAAAACCGGGAGTCGAGGCTCCCGAGTATAATATATATATATATATATATATATATATATATATGAATAGTTTTTAAAACTATGAATCAAATAAGGTTTATTCGATAACTTTATTTTATTAATGAATATTATTTTGAATATTTATTCAAGGACATATGACTCCGTTTATTTTATTAATGAATATTATTTTGAATATTCATTTGAGGACGTATGACTCCGATTATTTACTAATTAATATTCTTTATTTTATTAAAGAATAATGTGTCGATAATCAAACTTATTTTCGATTATTCAAATAAAGATCGTGCTTTCGTATAAGTATATCTTTGGTTATTTATTATTCATTTCAAGTATGAGTTTTTTTTTTAAACTTCTACTTCAGTTATTTTTATAAAGATTATTCTTTATGGGAATATTATTTAAATAATAATATTCAGATATTTTCTAATATATTGGGAATGATTTATTTTATTAAATCAGCATTACTCCAAACATTCTTAAAAATGTTTTCGAGTCTTCAAAATGATTTTTAAAGGTTAGGGTGGATCCCAAAACTCATTTTTATATTTAAGATCCTCCTTTCGAAGGGGATTTAAATACTCGCTCAAAACCTGAGGGAACCGGCTCTGTGGTGTATTTTATATTCGCAACAAGGTTTCTATTCTGATAAAAGAGTTTTTGATTACTTACCCAACACTCGGGAAGTAAAATTCTTGGAACAAGTTAATCCATTAACAGGCATCGCCTGGGAAATATCGGTGAGTTTTCCTTTCCATCTAGATACGACTTCTTAGTGGAGCCGTATCAACAAGTTTCTACTTGGGGAAAGGGAGAACGAGCTTTACGTTTCAGGGTCATGGATTTCATCTGAACTAGGAGTGGCGTAAGTGGTCGAGTAGCGCCGACCCAGCCTTATTATATTGGCCCAAATGGCCCAGAAGTTCCGCTAAGACGGTCCATTCCTTAGGAGTCCAGTGTTCGGTTGACAAGTAAATCCGACAGGTTCTCCTCTACATGTAGAAAATGGTGGGGTTGCACTACTACGACTGATCATCGTAAGTGGTCTTCCTGGCGCAGTAAACTCCCGTAATGAGTTCATCATCCAATTGGATATTTCTGCAACACTACCCAGAGCACTTCGATAGAAAGGCTACGGTTGGGCGATTGTTGAGTGTTGGCAGGGTCAAGTTTTCACAATGATGTTTGCATCAAATGAAGTATCTCATAACTTCATTTTATTTTGATGATATTTTAAAGATTGAATCTATTCAAGTATTATCTTGTAGTCTCATCTATGTGATGAACTTTTGAACTAATTATAACTTGAACGGTGGTAGTTCAAGTAGTATTTGGAAAAGATATAAGTATATTGGAGTATCTTGTAACTTCATCTTTTAAACTTATATCTAGTAAATGATTATCTTATGCATGTCAAATATTTTCAGAAAAAATTGAGACAAGGTTAGATATATGAGATCACCTTGCAACGATAGTTTTATACAGTTATAAACTGGAACTCTGTGTATATTATGCATGGAAGAGGACTTCCAAGATTTTGAAAAGTATATATGTATATATACTGAATATTTTGCGACTTCATCGCATTAAGATATCAAACTTGGTTCATTTCTTTTGACCAAGACTTTCATGAGTACTATGAGAAGGCTCATTTACTGTAAATCATTATACATATTATTTTGGTGGGTTTGCTGCTCACCCTTGCTTTCTTCTTTCATCACACAACAACAAATAGAAAAGATGAACATGACCAAGCTCCCAATTCGCGAGCGGATAGGAAACGTTTCGCAGTTTCCTATAGGCATTGATGTCGCTGTAGCTGAGGTAGGAACTACCAATAGGCTAGGCTTCAACTTTTGATGTACCAGATTTATGTATATTTATGAATTGTAATAATGGAAAAGAAATGTATATTATTCAGAAACCCTTTTAAGGTGTATTGGCAGATAATTGTGAAATAAAATGACTTGTGATTATTTTTTGGATATTCATCTCTGAGACTATAACTTGTGGTGTGTGTGTTTATTGTGGGGTCACAATACAGAGTAGTTGACTATTTATTGAGATTGGGTGTTATTAAGGGAAATGGAACTCGTGACAACCCGGATCCCCGACCCCGGATTTGGGGGTGTTACATTATCGAAAGATCTTCTAGTCTCATCATCGATCGCACCATATCCAACAAGGTATGCTTTTTCCTTTTAAAAAATCCATTTCATTGAGGCATTCCAGGAGGAGTAAGCAGTGATACGATACCACACTCCTTCAAGAAACCTTTAAACTCGAGGCTTAAGTATTCTCCTCCACGATCTGATCGTAGAACTTATATACTTTCCCCTATTTGCTTTTCCACTTATGCCTTGTATTCTTTGAACTTTTCAAAAGAATCGGATTTGTTCTTCAAAAGATACACATATCCATATCTACTGAAATCATCAGTAAATGTAATGACGTAGTAAAAGCCACCTCTTGCCATCGTACGCATTTGACCACATACATCACTATGTATAAGTCCTAATCATTCGGTGGTCCTTTCACCTTATCCGGTAAAAGGAGTTTTAGCCATTTTGCCAATGAGACAAGATTTGCATTCTTCGTATAATTCAAAATCAAACTTATCCAAGTAACCATCTTTATGTAATTTGGAAATACATTTCTCATTTATGTGACCTAAATGACAATTCCAAAGGTATGTTTGATTTGAGTCTTTCATCTTAATACGTTTATTATCATTATTTATGAAGTAGTAAATGTAATGAAGTAGTAAAAGCCACCTCTTGCCATCGTACGCATTTGACCACATACATCACTATGTATAAGTCTTAATCATTCGGTGGTCCTTTCACCTTGTCCGGTAAAAGGAGCTTTAGCCATTTTTCCAATGAGACAAGATTTGCATTCTTCGTATGATTCAAAATCAAACTTATCCAAGTAACCATCTTTATGTAATTTAGAAATACATTTCTCATTTATGTGACCTAAACGACAATGCCAAAGGTATGTTTGATTTGAGTCTTTCATCTTAATACGTTTATTATCATTATTTACGTTATAGACGGGAGTATCTAAATCAAGAACATATAAACCATTAAACAAACGTGCAACCCCATGGGTAACATTATTGAATGAAAAGGAACAACTATTTTTCTGAATCAAAAATGAAAAACCTTTCTTGTCCAAACAAGAAACCGAAATAATGTTTCTGCAAATCGCAGGCACGTAAAAATAGTTATCTATTTCTAAAATAAGCCCAGTGGGCAATGATAAATGATAAGTCCCTACAGCTAAAACAGCAACCTTTGCTCCATTGTCAACTCGTAGGTTGACTTCTCCATTCGCCAATGTCCTACTTCCCTGCAGTTCTTGCACATTTATACAAATGTGAGAACCACATCCAGTATCTAATACCCAAGATGTAGAAGTAGACAAATTGACTTCTATAACAAAAATACCTGAATCAGAAGCAGAAACAGCAGCCTTCTTCTTCTTCAGATCCTCCAAATAAGCATGACAGTCCCTCTTCCAATGACCTGGTTTCTTGCAATAGTGACAATCACCAACCTTTGGGACACCACCTTTAGTCTTCAAAGCCTTGGTCGGATCAGGTTTTGGATTGGCATTAGATTTAGATCCCATCTTCCTCTTGCCTTTCCATTTACCCCTTCTTTTGGCCTTCCCCTTATTTACCATCAACATGGGAGCAGGGGACGTCTTCTGAATATTGGTCTCAGCAGTTTTCAAACTAGCCAACAATTCGGTGGGGTTCTTATCTATCTCATTCATATTATAATTCATCACAAATTGAGAATAGCTGTTGTTTAAGGATTGCAAAATTAGATCAATATGGTGCTCCATAGCAATCGGGGCACCCAATTTGGCAAGGTACTCAATAGACCCTATCATCCTTAGAACATGCAGTCCAACCAGATCACGTTCTCCCTGCTTACATGCATGTAATGATTTGAAAGTATCAAACCTCTCCTGACGAGCCTGTCCTTCAAACATATGTTTAAAGTGCCCAATCATATCATAAGTATCCATATTCTCATGTTGTTTCTGAAGTTCAGCACTCATGATCGCTAATATGAGACATTGAACATCCGTGTCATCATCAATATGTTTTTGATAAACATTATATTGAGCACGGGATGCTCCTTCAGGGAGAGGTGCAGGGCGAGGGATATCTAGTACATAGAGCTTGTGCTCTTGTTTGAGGACAATCCTCAAGTTCCTCTGCCAGTCAAGGAAGTTTGTTCCAGTCAGCTTGTCCTTCTCAAGGACTGATCGCACAGAGTAGTTGTTTGAATTGATTGCCATTTGATATCTATAATATTTAAAATGCATAAGATAAATTAGTATACAGATGATTATTAAATTATGTTCAAATGATTATTCATATATATTCAAAATATATATCTCTCACTATTTTTATCAAATTAATAGCCCTAACTATTAATTCGGAAAGAATATCTTCTATATACTTTCTAGTGAGCCAAGATCCAAATTTCACAATGTTTTAGTTCATCTTTGGCTTTACTCCTAAAATATGATTCAATAAGGTAGACAACATCTGTCAATTATATCAACTATATAACTCTTGGATAGTTTAGTGGAACAACAATTATTCATATTTATCCAATAAATCTCACCAAACTATATGCCTCTAAGTTCACAATCCTATTGTGGTAACTTAGTTAAGTCAAACCCAAAGGTCTAAAAAGTATCATATATTCCAACACGCTATCCCACGATAGATGGGAGTCCTTCACTCTGGCGAACCCACTCCTTATCGATCTAGGGGTTAACGCATTGGACATATTAGAAGGCATCTACACAACTTAATATAAACATTAGGGTTTTGTTAGTATTATAACAATCATGATCCCATCATAAAGAGATTCCCAATTTTTCCTTGAATAAAATACTTCAAATCAATACTCGTCAATGGTTTGATTTCCAGGTAGTGGAGGAGTCACATCGGTCTCGCTTAAAACCCACAGCCTTACAAGTTCAATGAACCCGTTGTTGAAAAAATCGCCCCATGTCGGAAATAAAGAAGATTCCTATTTCATTCCGTGTTTCATAAACACGAGAATCTCATAATCATTTGTAAATTTTAAAATCTTGAGTCGTTACAGATTTTATCTTGTTTAGGCATGGCATCGGGTGACGTATCTAATACATACATCCATGCATGATTAATCTAATTAAAGCATGCATCATTAACTAATATATGCATACATTCATACATCTATATGTAAAGTGCGGTATGTTAATATGCTTGATTATGGCCTTTATCCTATGTGATCCTTTTCAAGCTAATGAAAGAATCAAGGTCAATCTATGGTGAAAAATATAAATACAATTACAAGTCGTCATTCTTCTTGTCTTCATAGTTCCTCTATCTCTTGTATCACCCCTTCTAGAAGTACATTACATTGAAACAACCTATACTTAATGTACTTACATAAGAAAACTCGAGTTACATTCGAGGTAAACGAATTACAAAGAATAAACGACATGCAAGTCGTATTTAGAAACCAAAACCATAAATAAAAAACCATTAACTAAAGGGTCTTAAGGCCATAACCATACACCATGATATCACATGACATATAACAAAACACATATAATCTTAACATTGTATCATATTTCATAGTTCAGACTATATAATCAAACACAACATATTTACCAAAATTCAAAAAATTAAAATCAGCTATCTAAAAACTAAAAAATCGATGTTTCGAGGCCTGTAACGATATCCAATGGCTTACAGATGTGAACCTGACTTTGTCCGTCTTGCTCAGTGACCCGATTCCAGTCGGAAAACACATATCGTTTGCAAAATCGGACACTGTACACGGATTTCACCAAATTTGTTCAGCTTTTTTCATAAATCGCATCGTATACAATCTCCATAATAAAAATAAAGTATATCATATATACTCACTCCTTTTATAAAGGAGGGCTAAATCCCATCTAGATCATTCATATTTCTCATACGATTCATAATATACCCAATGTCTACTTTTATTGTTACCCGGTCAAGGATAACCTTCAATAGTATCAAAGTATATTATTTTTTGTATAGAAATATAATGATTTCAGGTCAAAGGACCAATACATCATTATCACTGTGAGATTAACTTATGACACTTTAAATATGTAGTATCTCACAACGGGTCAATCCAGCACTATGTATTTAATATATGTGCCTGTGTTTTGACTTTAGTATCATGATACCCATGATCAATGAGATGTGATCATCAGTCAACAAACACACTATACTCAACGTATTTATTATCGTCCCTTAACAATAATACTTGACTAGGAACCTTTAGGAATATCAATTCTATTCTCATAATCTCATTTCTAAGTCACGTACTTAGAGATATATATAAAGACTCGTGTATTTTTAAATTATTTAAATGTGTAATTGTGGAATTATTAAATAAATAAAATATGTGTATAGTTTTTGTCAGCTCGGTGTTGTTTTATTATTATGTATGTGTGAATTATGGTGTACCGGGTTGTCCTCGTAATTAATTATGGAATTGTACTAAATTATTTTCACTTTTAAAAGTGGATTTAATGCAAACTTATTTGTATAAATATGTGGATTGTCTCTAAAAAATTTTTTATTGTTTTATAATTACAATAATTATTTTTGGGATTTTATAAAATTTAGAAATCAATATTTTATCGATTATTTAGCCCTGTATGATTTTCTGATTGTATTTATTTGTAAAATCCGTATTTAATTCCAGAATTCTTCAAAAATTATGAAACTCATATTTATTTAAGTTTAAAATATTCCGAGAATTTTAAAATTATTTTAGAAATTTTTGAGATTAATTTCTCCCCCGCGTTGATTCATTTAATTGATAAAAGCGGGTATAAATTACGTTTCTGGAATTAATTTAAAATTATGAAATTTATATTTTTTATAACCGTCGGGATATTTATGACAATTTAAGAATATTTTCATGATTTTCAAAAAAAAAATTACGTACAGCTCGGTTCGTTAATTATAAACCGCGGGTATAGTGCTTAACCCAAAAATATTTTAAAAATTTGGAAAAATTTTATTTCCTCCGTTTGTAATTTTTCTGAGATTTTTAAGATTGTTTTATTTTATTTTCGGGTTGTTTCCACCGGCGCATTTATTCTTTAAAATGTTATACAAAGATCGGAATTAGGCTGCAGGAGGTCCATATTTATCCCTTCGGGACAGGAGTTTAAATTTGGTACACCTATTGATACGTGTCATCCCCTCAGAAATTCAGTTTATTGATATCTGTATAAAAATATATATAGAAAAGATAAACACAAAAATAAAACAAGGGTGTTCACCCCTGTCCTGCTCTCTCCTCGCAACAAGCTTTCTCCCCCCCCCCCTTCGCGACTGTGTTTCTCTCTCTCGGTGAATTCCGCCGCCTGGTGTTTCTGTTTTCCGGCGACTATCCGCCGCCGCCTCTGTTACTGCCGTTCCAGTTTCCGGCAAGGTGACTGCAGCACGTTATGTGTGCGATTGTGTGTGTATTATGTGTAATTGTTGTGTATACATATGTGTATGTAAGTGTTGGCTGATGTGCCCCTATTTTTGCCGCCTGTTCTTATCTCTTCTGGTGCCCGCCGGTTTCTTTCCGGTGAGGCGGCCGGAGGAAGCTGTGCATGTGTCCTGTTCTTGTGGTTCGACAGATGTTAATTTAATTTTTAATTGCCTTATTTTCTGCAGGAAAATAATTGAGAAATATTTGTGAAATAAAATATTTTCGTGCGGGAATTTTTATTAATCGGTGCAATTTATTTGGAAACCCGTATTAAATCGGGTACCAATAAATTATATCGCCGTCGACGATGAGCCTTGGCGAGTCGACGGTGGACTGTGATGACGCGGTTCTGAGTCCTAATAATCTAAAATAAATAATTTAGATAAAAAGTAGTAGTTAAATAACACAGTTCGGGAATTATTTGTATTGTGAAATTATTTTGATTGTAATTGTTGGGTGTGATTGAATTGATTTTGGATTGTGATTGGGATTAGACATCGATTATGTTTCGACGGGTAGTCCGATAAACAGAGGAGACACTGTCCAATTTTCGAGAAATGGATTTCAAAAATTGCGGGAACGTATCCTGTGTATTATCGGGAATACTAATCGAACGCATAACTACCTAATTATAAATATTGTATGAATCATAATTACGTGTTATGATGAAATATTTTGCAAAATATTCGATGACCCTGATTTCCTGAAACGATGCTTATATGTATTTTACAAAAGTAAATGTCAAACCAAGTTTTGAGTATGTGGACCCTAGCTGTTTCATGTATTATAATACTACGTATAATTGCGAGTCGGGATTTGATATCGAATGGGTAGGTTTGTTAACGAGGATATGTCAAGCATACCTAGACGTCTAACGTAGAGAATTTCGACTCTATAGGTTCCAGTCGAAGGACTCAAGAGTTAATATCGAACTAAAGATAACCTAGTGGACAGCCGACAAGCTTAGTAGGGTTTTAACCGAAGAACCTGAGTGTTGAAGTCGAGTGGTCAGACGATTAAGCCTGAGCGTCCAAGTTGGCTCAGAGTCGATCAGTAATAGTTGTAGAGCTATTCAAGGCAAGTACCCCTGACCATTCTTTTATAATACAGTACGTATGAATAGCTAAATGTTTTATACTCGTAATGGAACAGAAACATTTTAAGTTACGTATCCCTATAGTTATAGATCATTGTTTTAAACCTGTTTTGGGGAAAAGTAACTTCGAAAGGTACCTATCTCGAATGAAAAGATTGCGAAATGGATTTCATATGTATGCTCGTAAAATGAATGGTTTTGAAATGAGATAGGTACAAGTGTTTTTGAGAATCGGATAAAGAGAGTGCTTTGATCCACCTATATCGTGGAATGTGTTGATACCCGCGGCAACACGGATGACAGATTAATACCCGTGGCAACAAGGATGACAGGTTGATACCCGTGGCAACATGGATGACAGGTTGATACCCGTGGCAACACGGATGACAGGTTGATACCCGTGGCAACACGGACGAGCTGATGATTCCTGTCATAGGATAGTTGAGTTTAAAAATGGAAATAGCATGCTAGTTACTAAGGTCCAGTTTATATATGTTTTTACTTGTTTTGTAGCAAGTTATAATTTCTGTTCCGATAATTGCTTTATCATAAGTTATTTTACTTGTTATTCATATAGTGGTACTGCTAAGCAATTGATTGCTCACCCTTGTAGAATGTTTTATATTTGTATTGCAGATGCCTAGGAGATTCTTCCGCGGTAGTCAGTGCAGAGTTCCAGTTCCTTCCGTATCAGGCTCCTCTGAGGTTGTTGTGTCAGACCAAAGGCGGTCTGTCGGGTTGTTGTATTAAGTTAGTTGTGTCAGGATGGTTTGTATAAGTCAGTGTTGTAATGGTTGTAACCTAAATCATACTTAAACCTGGAAAAGATCTTGGTAAAGGGGTCGTAATTATATTTAATCATTGAA
Organism: Apium graveolens; assembly: GCF_009905375.1. Classification (NCBI taxonomy): domain Eukaryota; kingdom Viridiplantae; phylum Streptophyta; class Magnoliopsida; order Apiales; family Apiaceae; genus Apium; species Apium graveolens. The sequence goes on from NC_133651.1 coordinate 97,525,877, forward strand.
TTGATTATACTATGGTTGTTGTTGTTGATGACGGTAACTCCTGACCTCGGGGTTGAGGCCGTCACAATATAGATTTACATATCATATACCAAGGACATTTATTAATCTAACATTTAATCACAGAAAATAAAGATATAATAAATTACTAAAGAATAATCCATAGAATTGTTATTAATAAACCAAATGTTTCATAATATAAGCATAATAGTGTTGTCTTTAGGGCACAAACATTAACACTACCTTCATCTCTTTCTCTTGCTCTTGCTCAGCAACCAATGCAATGGATCCTCCCTTCTTCCTTCCTTTTTCTAGCTGCTCATCCTGTTCTATCTCAAGCTCATAGGTCTTTAGAATTCCATACAGTCTATCCAAAGTGAATTCCTTGTAATCTTGGGAATTTATAAGGGAGACTGTCATAGGCTTCCATTCCTTTGGTAGAGATCTAAGGAATTTGAGATTGGAATCCTTTGTCTGGTAGATTCTTCCATGCAGCTTTAGAGCATTTAGCAGCTTTTAAAATCTATTAAAAATGTCAGTTAATGTTTCACTGTCTTCACAATGAAAGTACTCATACTGCTGAATCGGGAGTTGCATTTATTTTCCCTACTTGCTCAGTTCCATCACATATAACTTGAATTGTATCCCAGACATCCTTAGCATTTTTGCAATTGATGATGTTGTCAAATATGTCACCATCAACACCATTAAACAAAATATTCATGGCCTTCTTGTCCTTATGGACTTGCTCAATATCTAGATCTGACCATTATGCTCTAGGCTTGGGATAGATGGCTCATTGCCTGTAGCAGCTCTCATAGGAACATGAGGGCCTTTCTCAAAACAATTTAAATATTCATCATCTTGAAAGAGGAGATGCAGGTGCATTTTCACCTTCCAGTGGTGATAGTTGTCTTTGTCCAGAAATGGGATTTTTGCTCCAATATCTTTTCTGCTCATCTTGTTAGTTGTTGTGATCTTTAAACTCTTTGTACTTCAAAAGCTTGCTCTGATACCAATTGTTATTCCCAAACAATGTAACAAAGAATTACAGAAGGGGGGTCCTTTTTCGATTTCAAGAACTACTCTACCTCAAATATATAATAGTGTTTTATTAAGTAAAAGTGCGGAATAAAAATATTGATGTAATCAAACACTAAGTATTTAAACACAAGTATTTAAAAAACTTTCTGGTGGATTGAACTTTTCCACCAGAGATATATATAAGATCGAGAACTATGTGATACAAATTTTGTACACAGCTGCTTACATGTAGAATCACAAAAAACAGAGAAATTCTTCACAGATACAGCTTTTTCTATTTCTCTTATTGATTGCTTACTAACTTGATTAATTTTCTACTTGCTACTATTGGTTTATATATCACCAAGTTACATTATAAAAAGACAAACTAATAAGACAAAAATGTCTTGGTCTAATTACATGCTTCTTCATTTCTCCATCTAGCATCTTTGAATATCTTCAAGTTAGCATGGAAATGGAAATGCTTCTTTATTCTCTAAAACCTGTAAATAGGTAACCACATTCCATTTGCATCTAATCAACCGATGTGACTGTCAAGTCACTATCAACTGCAATTTGAATTAGAACATCCGTTGAAACTTCATTGGATCATCCGTTGAAACTGTGTTGGATCATCCGTCAAAACTTCAGTAGATCATTCGTTGAATGTGACTTGGATCATCCGTCAAAACCTTGTAGAATCATCCGTTGAAAGTCTTCCATAGCAGTTAATTCCATTTCACTTATGCAAATTTACAAGGCATCTAATATATACAATTGGCTAAACTATTTTGCATATCAATATAGTAGTCAACATGACTTTGAATATCCTACAACATCTAGTTCTATAAGGTATTGTAGAATGCAGGAATGTGTTACAAAAATTATTAATACATAAGCTACTCTCTCAACGGATGTTAACGTGATCATCCGTTGAGAGCTAAAAAAGCACTAAATAAAATCTACTAAGGTGTTTTGGTGCACTTATCATCAAGCCTATGACATATTCCTAATACAATATATACAGTTGCTCAATCTTTTGATACTGATGAATTTAATGAAGAAGAAGAAATCAGCCAAGCTCACCAATGAAGGAAGATTTATGGAGCTGACTGGGCTGATAAACTGAAATTAACCTCTGACATTGCTCAAGTTAAAGAAGAAGTTGTTATTCAACCAATCATAACCTATGATTCTACTCATGTTGTTGATTTCTTAAACCCAATCCAAGCAAATTTATCAAATCCTGATTCTGAAGACATAGTCTCTGATAAAACAGAACTCACTTTTGAAGAAAAGAAGAAGCTACTATGGGGAAGCAAGAAACCAGCACCTAGAAGAGATTCTTCTGAAACATTAAAGAAGATTTATAGTAAAAGTTCTTGATCTAGACAATCTGGAATCACAAGTGGTCTTGGAAGATTAAATGTTGATGATCCATTTGTAGGAGATGCTTTGACTCTAGGAAAGCATGCTTATTTGACAGATATTGGAGACAATGTAATGCCTGAAGACTTACAGAAGATCATATCAGTGCAAATTGTTATTGATCATACTGAAGAGAAAATAATCTATTTTCTGGTGTTTGGGAGAAGTTTAAAGTTAAATCAAAAATAGTTAAGAGACAAACCATGGCAGGAATTGGAACTTATTGCTATAATTCTCAAGGTGACTAATTCTGTAACTGCCAGATGGTCTACATTCATAAAGAACCTAATACAATTAATGCAGAAAGGAATGTCTTATAAATCTAACTACATTCTAAAGTACATTGATCAATATGAATATGCTTTTGATATGCCTATTGGAGGATCCAAGATAGAAATGAGTCTAGGAACTGAAGTTTTAACCTTTAATCCTGATGGAAAGAAAATTGGGTTTTTGGAGCTGGATGATCTATCTCTTGGAAAGTCAAAGTTGCATAATCTCAGGGCTTGCATTTATCAGAATGATGAATCAACAGATGAACTAAGGGAACATAAACAGAGGATGAAATGGTATTTGGATGTAATGGAAGAGAATCTGCTGAGGAAGTTTCTTGAAGATTTTCCAGACTGTGTTAGAGTTTAGAATGAAGAGTAAAGTCTGATATTCATTAAAGCAAGAATGATATGCTTACTTGATTCCTACATTTAGATAGTTTTGACATCATCAATTGAAACTTGTACATATTTCCATCATGCACAAGTTGGGGGAGATTGTCAGATATAATTGATGATATCAGCAGAAACTATCAGAAGTTCACATCAGAACTTATATCAAAGGATGATGATGATATCAACAGATGATGATGTCAATGGATGATGAAGTCAGGATTTGTCACATCAGTTGATCTTCAATAAGGAAAAGGAAACAGGAACTCAAGACGGTGAAGGACTTTATCTCACAAGCATTGTATTAGGTTTCCTTGTTGTTAATAGAATAGGATTCCTTATACATTGTGTAGATGTGCTCTATATAAAGCACACATTAGGTTCCTGCTATAAGCATTATAAACATTGTTATATCTTTCACATAACCTAGCAGCTCTCAAGGATATTTGTTCATCCTTTCGAGAGAGTACATTTATAATCAGTTTTTATCTGTTAATATAAAAACTATTTATTATGTTGAAGCTTTGTCGAATTGATTGTATTAACTCTATTCACCCCCCCCCCCCTCTACAGTTGATTAAGGACCTAAAAATTGACAAGGAGTCATGCATTTTGCTTGATTGACCAAAGAAATATTCTGAGTGTAGCATGCAGTATTTACAGCGTCTGCCCAAAAATAAGTTGGTAACTTTGATTCTTAAGCTTTGTCCTTGCAGCTTCAATAAGAGATCTATTCTTTCTTTCCAACACTCCATTTTGTTATGGATTCCTTATTGCTGAAAACTCATGCATGATCCCTTTTGCTTCATAAAACAACCTCATTGCATAATTCTTGAACTCGGTTCCATTGTCAATCCTGATTTTTCTAACTTTGAGATCAAGGTGATTGTTGACTTGCCTTATATGATTGTTAATGATTTCACTAGCTTCATTTTTAGATTTGAGGAAATATGTCCAAGTGAACTTTGAGAAATCATCCACAATCACTAGGCAACATCTTTTTTTGAGATTGACAATACATTGACTAGTCCAAATAAGTCCATGTGCAATAGTTGTAGTGATTTTTCAGTTGTAGACTCAAGCTTCTTTTTGAATGATTCCTTGATTTGTTTTCCTTTTTGACAGGCATCACACAGTCCATCCTTTAAGAACTCAACTTGAGGAATGCCTCTTACAAGATCTTTCCTGACTAATTCATTCATAGTCTTGAAGTTTAGATGGGACAGTTTCTTGTGCCACAACCAACTTTCATCTTGACTTGTTTTGCTGAAAAGACAAGTAATAGAATTTTCACTTAATGAGTTGAAGTCAGCTAGATATACATTTCCTTTTCTCACTCCAGTGAGAATCACCTTGTTGTTCTTTTTATCTGTAACAACACATGATTCTGAATTGAATGTTACTGAGTTTCCCTTGTCACATAGCTGGCTGACACTCAAAAGATTGTGTTTGATTCCATCCACTAGAGCAAATTCTTCAATAATGACATTGTCTTTAGAAATCAAGCAATATCCCACAGTATACCATTTGCTGTCATCTCCAAAAGTAATACTTGAGCTATCTCTCTCCTTAAGCTCAGTGAGCAGGGTAGAATCTCCAGTCATGTGCCTTGAGCAACCACTATCCAAATACCAAAGATTCTTTCTATTTCCCTGCACACATCAAAATCAAATCAATTTGATTTCGGTACCCAAGTTTCCTTGGGTCCTGTTTTGTTAGCCTTCTTTTTAGGTTTCTTAGGCTTGTCCTCATTTGACTTAGGTGATTGAGATTCAACCTTGGTCATTAGAGTAGGGCTTTGAAAACTATTCATAATTGCAGAATTATCATGCACAGGTTGGTTAACATAAAATGGCATATTATGTGCAAACATTTTATTCCAGTATGATATGCTAAATGGCATTTGAGGCATACTGAATACAGCATAGTAAGGATTTTGTGCAAATGGCATGTTAGAAAATTGTGCATTCAAATTTTGTGCAGGCATAACATTCATAGGCATTGTGTGAATGTTCGGAAATGAGGGAGGTGCAGACATGGGTGCAGGCATAGCAGATTTGCAGTTAACAGACAAATGATTAACACAACCACACTTAACACAGATATTTCTAGGTGCATATTTATCAGGTGTGTAGTTGTTATATTTGTTAATTCCTACTTTCCCATTCCTATTATTTTTCTTTTTGGAGTCTGCTTTGACCTCAATTTTCTCCAATTTGTCATTCAGTTGCTTCATTGATAAATGCCCCACATTAACTCTTTTGTTCTCCTTGACTTGACTTGATTTACCTGTAACAAAATTCTTGGAAACTGGTCCATATTTCTCATTGAGTTTAGATAGCTTAGCCTTGCTAATTGGTTTTCTTTCATTTGACAGATGTGGTTCTTTATCTTTCAATGGATAATCTTCATTATCCATTGAATCCACATCCGTTGGAAGTCCTTCTATCAAACGAGGATCCAGATTCTCCTTGATCTTTTTCCAGGATTCTTCACATAGTGATTCTATTCCTTGAACTTTAGCAATTTCGGTATGTACATCTCTTAATGACTTACAAGCCTTGATTACCTCTTGCTCTCGTTCAAGCTGCTTTTTTAAAATCTCCTCTTTCTTTAAGGATTCAGTCAGTTCCTCCTTAGCAATTTTACACTCTATTTTCAGTTTCTCAAACTCAACAAATTGAGTTTCTAACACGGTATTTCTTTCATTTAAAAACAAATTATTTTCCTTAATTTTTGTGTTTTCTTTAGTGAGAGATTTAAGTGTAACACGCAAGTGATATAATTATATTGACATGTCATTTATAGCATCATTACACTCATATTTAGAAAGGTGTGCTAGATTAGTAGTGATTACCTGATTGCTTGAAGAACTGACTTCTGCTTCATCTGATTTGGCCATTAGAGCTAGATTGACATAACTTGTTTCTTCATCTTCATCTACCCCATCAGCTGCCCAGTCATTTTCTTGAGTCAGGAAAGCCCTTTCCTTTTGTTTGAGAAATTCAAAGTACTTCTTTTTATAATACATAGGCTCAAACTTCTTTCTTTCAAAATCAGGCTTTTGGCATTCACTTGCAAAATGACCACTCAAGCCACATTTGAAACATTTGAATTTGGATTTATCCATTATGTTTCTATTTGGCTTGGCTGCTCCAAAATTCTTTTTGAATTTGAGCTTGGCAAACCTTCTTGATAGGAAAGCTAGATGTTCATCTATGTCCTCCATTTCATCCTGACTTAGATGATCTTCATGCAAGTGTGCGGAATAAAATATGAATGTATTCAAAAAACAAAGTTACTAAACACAATGATTTAAAAACTTTCCGATGGATTGAACATCCACCAGAGATATATATTGATTGAGAACTATATGATGCAAGAATGCACATAGCTGCTTACAAGTAAATTTACAAAGTAAGAACTAAGAAATTCTTAATAGATTATGCCTTATTTATATCTCAGTCTTTCAATCGGTATTTTTTTACTTGCTACTCTTGGTCTATATATCACCAAGTTACATGGGAAAAAGTCAAACTAATAAAACAAAAAAGTCTAAGCCTAATCACATGTTCCTTCATTTCTCTATCCAGCATTTTTGTATTTCTTCAAGCATGGAAATGGAAATGATTCTTTGTTATCAAAATCCTGCTAATAGGCTGCCACATTCCTTTTATATACAATCAACCCACATGACTGTCAAGTCACTATCAACTCCTATTTGAATTCATTATCCATCGAGACTCTGTTGGATCATCTGTCGAGACTATTTTGGATCATTCGTCGAGACTCTATTGGATCATCCGTTGAATGAGACTTGGGTCATCCGTCCAATCCTTGTAGAAACATCCGTTGAAAGTATTTCCATAGCATTTGACTCAATTTCATTTATGCAAAATTACTAATATATACAATTAGCCAACCTATTTTGTATATCATTCTTGTAGCAACATGACTTAGAATATCCTACAACTTCTAATTCTCTAAGACATTACAGTACACAAGAATGTACTACAAAAACTTATTTAAACATAAGCTACTCTTTCAACGGATAACAAAGTAAGATTATCCGTTGAAATCTACAAATACCCTTAATTAAATCTACTAAGGTGTTTTGGTAAAATATCATCAAGCCTACAACATATTCCTAACACAAACTCTTTTTGAGTTACAGATTTTAGCTTGGACTCATCTCTCTCCATCTCTCTTTTGGGCCTGTTTGGCAGCCACCAAATAAGTAGTTTATTGACTTATAAACCCGTAAGTACTTATCGACGAGTGTTTGCCGACCCAACTTATAAGTCGAATTTACAACTTATAAGCTAATAAGTTGAATGTTAGTAACGAAGTACTTTTTCTCAACTTATTTAAATTTAAAATTCAAGAATTAAGAAAATTATATTTAAAAATTATTTATTTTAGCTCATTTAAGTAAAAAAAATCTGACATAAGTAAATTATCCAAACACTTATATAACTTATAAGTTTTTATCTAATTATCACTTATAAGTCACTTATACATTTTAAGTTATAAGTTACTTATTTTAAGATTTCCCAAAGGGCACTTAGTCTTGGTAGTAAGATGAATAGGATATGTAGAGATTTGAGCCCTGACATTTTGGAAGGTTTCCTGAGTTAGGATGCTTAAGGTTGCCATGATAGCTCCCAATGACACATTTCTCTACATTTGACAGTAATTCTGAGAGTTTAGCAATGACTTGATGTTATTTTGTTGGTTTTGTACTTGATGTGTGAGATGATTGACTTTGGAAACCAGGTTCTTTTTTTAGGATTGAAGCTTAGTAACGTGTGTTTGAAGAGAGTGGAGTTGGGGAGCTATAGAAGTGGATGAGCTATGAGAGACTCCACCTTTCATGCTATCCTGAACCACCCTTTTGATTTCATCAGCCACCAAAGCAGAAGGCTCAAAACTAGATTTTTGGAATTGATCTAGTTTGACCTTCGTGTCATTATTCTGAGTGATTTGATCCTGTAGAATTCTGTGTAGAGCTGGAAATGACTGACTTAGCTGCTTGATGCCTAATTCTACACTTGTAAGAGTAAGGGTGGATGTTAGAAGAAATTGATGATATCATGTTATAAGCTATCAGAGATATTATCAACATTTGATATCAGACTTTAGCAGAAGGTGACGTCATCAGTATTTGTTATCAGCATTTGCTGATCAGGAATTGACATCAGTGTTTAGTCACTACGTTAAAGATCATGAGATATTGAAGATGGAAACTGTTTGCGGAATTCAAGTCAATGAAGGACTTTACTTCTAGTATCAATCAAATTAAGGATATATTTTATGATTCCTTATTGTAATAGAATAGGATTTCTTATTTGATTGTGTAGCTGTAAAGTACATAAGCATAGATTAGGTTAACACTTTATGTGTCGCGTATTGATATATCTTTTGTGTAACCTAGCAGCTTTCAAGGATATCTGTTCATCCTTTGAGAGATTACTTTATAATCATTTTTTATCAATCAATAGAAAAATGTTTATACTGTTGAGTGCTTAATTCAATTTATCTGCATAAACTGTATTCACCCCCCCCCCCTCTACAGTTGTATTAAGGACCTAACAATTGGTATCAGAGCTTGCTGTTGATATAAAAATAATTTAAGATCTTAAATCAATCTATAATGGCAGATAAAGAAGCACAACCAAAACCCCCACCTCCTCCACCAGCCAATCAACCTATCAATAACAACATGAGCAGATACGGGGCTATCAAAGTTCCAATCCTGAAGATTCATGAATATATTATTTGTAAAGTAAAGATGGCCATGTGTCTAGAAGCAACAGATCCTGAATACCTGAACAGGATATATGATGGTCCACATAGGCCAATGAAGGTAGTCGTTGTTGTTGCTAACGAAGAAGAAAATACGTTTGATAAGGATAAGAAGGACTATACTTCTGAAGATCTTTAATCTATTATGAAAGATGCAAAAGTGAGACATATTCTTCATAGCATTCTTGACAGTGTTATGTCTAACAGAGATATTGGATGTAAAACTGCCAAAGAAATTTGGGACACTTTAGAAGTCAAGTGTCAGGGAACAACTGCTATTAAAAAGAACAAAAGAACTATACTGACACAGGAGTATGAGCACTTTGTCTCAAAATCTAATGAGTCACTAACTGAAATCTATGACATATTTAAAAAGCTGATCAATGACTTGTCTCTGGTTGACAAAGAATATGACCAAGAATACTCTAACTTGAAGTTCCTTCTTGCTTTCCGAGAAAAGTGGGACTTGAAAGTCACATCAATTAGGGATAATTATGAATTGGATGAAGTTTCTCTAGTAGATTTATGACATTCTAAAGACTCATGAACTAGAGATTGATCAAAGGAGCAAGAGGAAAGGACCAAGAGCAAGATAGGTTGCTCTCAAAGTTGAAGAGAAGCCAAAGGAAAAAGCCAGGAGAAAAAGCCACTCCAAAGGAAATGTTGTGCAAGATATAACGACTCGTATATTTTGTATTATTTTAAAAGTGTAATTATTAAATAATTAATTAAATAAAATATGTGTATTGGTTTTGATAGCGGTGTGTTGTTCTCTATTATATATGTGTGATTTATTAATATATAGGGTTGAATTGTGTAATTAATTATTGAGTTGTGTTGTTTTGTTTCACTTTTAAAAGTGATTTTATTGCAGTTTTATTTTCATAAATATTTAGATTGTCTCTAAAATTGTATTTATGACTTTATAATTTTAATAATTATTTTTAGGATTTTATAAAATTGAGAAATTAAAATTTCATTAATTATTTATCTTTAAATGATTTTCTAATTGCATTTATTTGTAAAATCCGTAATTAATTCCAGGATTCTTCAAAAATTACGAAACTCATATTTTATGAAGTTTATAATATTCTGAGAATTTTAAAATTATTTTGGAAATTTTTGGGATTAATTTCACCCGCGCATTGATTCGTTTAATTGTTAAAACCGGGTATAAGTTGTGTTTCAAAAATGATTAAAAATTATGAAATTTATGTTTTATTAATCTCGGGATATTTATAAAATTTTAAAGTGTGTTTGGTAATTTTTCGATTCATTTTTAGCGGCAGCTTTGCTCGATAAATCGTAAAAGTGCAAGATAATTTTTCAGTCCCCGGGTATTCCAGGGACACGTGTTAAAACCTTATAAACAGGAATTAACACGTTTCCCTGTTATTTTTTACGTGGCTGCCTCGCACAATTTAGCAACATAATTGTTTTTTATTATTATTACAACTCCTCCTCTTCATCTATGTGTTCTCAATTTCTCTATCTCGATCCTCTCTCTCCGCTTCTCTTCCTCCCTCTCTTGCGCTCTTTCTTCCCTGTTGCTCCTGGTTGTCGCCGTTCTTGTTTTTCTGGCCCGTTTCCGGTGAGCCACCGCTTGATTGTCTTGCTTGTCTGGTTCGATTTGTTCTATTAATTCGTGTATATGCATATGATTATATATATGTGTGAACCTGTGTGTGTAAGTGTATGCGTGTGTGGCACGGTGGCGCGTGTGTTTTTGCGGCTGTGCTTCCTATTTCTCTATCGAGTTGGTTTTTGGGCCTTGCAGTTGGGCATGGTTATTTGGGCCTTGTTGGGCCGTTTGTGTGCAGTTGGTTTGGACTATTGCAATTTTAATTTCTAATTCCTTTTTATTGCAGGGAATTGTTGATTGATATTCGTGATATTAATTATTCGTGCGGGAATAGTTTTAAAATAATCGGTGAAATTTACGTTGGAAACCCGAAATTAATCGGGTACCCGTAAATTTTACCGTCGTTGAGGATGAACTTTGGTGAGTCAACGGTGGACCGTGATTATACGTTCTGAGTCCTAAAATTATAAAATAAATAAATAAAATGATTCGTAAAATTATATTTTGAACGAAAGTGAATTGTTGTTTTAAAAGCCATGCTGAAATTTGTGAATTATGGATTGTGGATTGTTGCGAATTAGGACGTTGATTATGTTTCGACGGGTAGGCTTATAAACAGAAGAGTCGCTATCAAAAATTTTCTAAAATTATTTTTAAATACGAGAAATGTACTTTACAAAATGAAACGTTTTACCCTTATATGAATACAAATTACGTGATTATGTGTATAATCATTATAAGAGTCGGGTTATCGAATTGGGTTATTAGGATTCAAGGATATAAAGCATGTCGATATAACTAATTAGGGTATTCTGTCACTGTAGATCCCGTTCGAGTTTCGCAAGGACTAAAGTCAGCGTGAAAGCTACCTAGGGTTTTTGTAAAGCTTTGCAAGGCAAGTACCCTTGACCATTCTTTTATGGTTCAGTACGTATTAATAGACTGTTGTTTTATTCTCGTAAAGGAACAGAAACGTTTTAAGTTACGTATTCCCTGTAGTTATAAATAATTGTTTTAAACCTGTTTTGGGGAAAAGTAACTTTGAAAGGTACCTATCTCGAAAGAAATTGATTTTTGAACCAGTTTTACGTGTGTTGTTAAATGAATGATTTTAAAATGAGATAGGTACAAGTGTTTCAAAAAATGGATAAAATGATCAGATATGGGATACATGGGGGCCAGAGTGGCCTAGTGGTTGTTACTATTATTCTTGCTTCTATTGCTGGTATTTCTAGAATATGATCATTCACTCAGGCTGGATCCTATTAACTGAGGATGAGGATATTTTCTTAGTGGCAACACTCTCCCGATACATATGTATAAACCATTGGGAGCAATCCATTTTCTTATATATGACTGCTATATTTTAGGAGAATGCCACTAAAGAAGAATTCTCAACCCAATAATGGACCTACCGGGGATCCCTCCATGAGTGAATTGATATATTTGTTGCTTCAATAATCTACTCAGCTGGCCCAACAACAACAACAATTCCAGCAGCAGCAACAACAACAACAGCTCATTTAGCAACAACATCAGCAAATCCAACAGCAACAGCTGCAACAACGGCAGCACCATATGAGGGGGACGACCCAAGCCGTTAGTTTTAAGTCTTTTCAGGCTGTGAAACCCATAGAGCTTAAAGGTGAAGTGGATCATGTTGTTGCTAGGATCTGGTTGAAGGAAATGGAGAAGGCTTTTGCCCTCGCCAAGGTGAGTGAGGATTTAAAGACAGATTATGCTAGTTATGTTCTGAAAAATGATTCAAACTATTGGTGGGAGTCTACCCGAGCGTTAGAAGGAGAAGGTCCTATTCTATGGACCCGATTTATAGAACTGTTCTTGGAAAAATATTTCCCGGATTGTCTCCAAAGTCAGATGGAGATGGAGTTTTTGGAATTGAAGCAATGGGACAGAAGCGTCATTGAGTACGAAGCCAAGTTCACGGAGTTGGCTCGTATAGCACCAGAGTATGTGAGTACGGAAGCTCAGCGAGCGAAGGGGTTTCAACAAGGATTGAAGCCAGAGATTAGGAGTGGAGTTGTAGCCTTGCAACTTAAGACGTACACTTCGGTAGTTCAGGCTACCTTAGTAATAGAAAGTGACCAGAGGTTAGCTGCTAAGGAGAAGGGTGAAAAGAAAAGAAAGTTTGAAGGTGGACCTGTAAGGTCGAAACAAGAAGGAGTAAGCCAGAAGTTTCAGCCCCGATTTAGAAAGAATAAGGACAGGAAGTTCAGGAGGCCGAATTTCTCGTAAGATAGACCCAGTACTACCTCAATTAGTTCTACTCCGACAAAGTTCAACAAGCCAGTGATTGACTACAAGACATGCGGAAAGAAGCACAACAGTCAGTGCAAAGAGAACGTCAATTGTTTCAAGTGTGGCCAAAAGGGTCATTATTCCATTGAGTGCAAATCCGAGAACCAAGGAGTAACCTGTTTCAGTTGCGGAAAAGTGGGGCATATTGCTAGGAATTGCAGATCAGTGCAGTGTAGGAAGAAGTGTGTCTCAAGTACCAGCAACAAGTACCTCCAGAGCTGGAACTTTTAAGATGACTAAGAAATCTCTGGCTCAGGATTCCGATGTAGTTGCAGGTACGCTTTCTCTTAATTCTGTACCTGTTAACGTTTTATTTGATTCGGGAGCGTCCAAATATTTTATATCCATGAACTGTGTGAATAAAATGCAATTAATGTTGGAAGACTTAGATGTACCTTTGACCATAGAGGTGGCTAATAAGGATAAAGTTCCTGTAAGTCAATTATGTCCTAAGTGCACCATATAGATTTCAGGACACACTTTCCCTGCCGACCTAATACCTTTTGAGTTAGGAGAATTCGACGTTATTTTAGGCATGGATTGATTGTCTCTGTATAAGGAAAATATTGACTATAAGAAAAAGAGAGTTGTTATGTATACCACAGATAATGTAAAGATAAGCTACCAAGGACAGAAGCAGGACAAGAAGTTTCTTTCAGTACTGCAAGCAAGGAAATTGTTGCAGCAAGGATATGAAACAGATTTGACTCATGTGGTGGACACAAAGAAAGAGACCCCTACCTTCGATGAGATATCCATAGTAAGAGAATATCCCGACGTCTTTCCAGAAGAATTTCTAGGATTACCACATGATCGAGAAATAGAGTTCTCCATTGATTTGATATCAGGAGCCGAACCAGTTTCTAAAGCTCCATATCGAATGGCTCTAGTGGAAATGAAGGAATTGGCCAAGCAAATTCAGGAACTGTTGGTTAAATAAGTTATCCGACCAAGTGTTTCTCCGTGGGGTTATCCAGTATTATTTATAAAGAAGAAGGATAGAAATATGAGGTTATGCATTGACTATAGAGAGTTGTACTAGTTGACGATAAAGAATAAGTATCATTTGCCAAGAATTGATGGGTTTTTTGATCAGCTTAAGGGAGCATGCTATTTTTCGAAAATTGATTTAAGATCTGGCTACCATCAACTGAAGATAAAGCCTGAAGATATACCCAAGACTGCATTCAGAACAAGATATGGCCATTATGAGTTCTTAGTGATGTCGTTTGGGTTGACCAACGCACCAGGGCTTTTATGGATTTAATGAACCGGGTGTTTAAGGATTACTTGGATAAGTTTGTTTCTGTATTTATTGATGACATCCTCATCTATTCAAAGACTCCAGAAGATCACACAACGCATCTAAGGATTTCCCTTCAAAGGTTAAGAGAAAAACAATTGTATGTGAAATTTTCCAAGTGTGAGTTTTGGTTGACAGAAGTACAATTTCTTGGTTGACAGAAAAGCAAGGAAGGTATCAAGGTAGACCCTGTGAAGATTAAAGCCGTATCCAAATGGGAGCAACCAAAGACTCCGACGGAAGTAAGAAGTTTTCTTGGGCTAGCAGGATATTATCGAAGATTTGTACAGTATTTTTCTAAGATCGCATCTCCATTAACCAAGCTAACCAGGAAGAATGAGAAATTCATTTGGACAGAGAAATGCGAAGAAAACTTCCAGGAATTGAAGAAGAGATTAGTGTCTGCTCCAGTACTAGCATTTCCAGATGAGATGGGGAACTTTATGATTTATAGCGACGCTTCTTTAAAGGGTTTAGGTTGTGTATTGAAGCAACACGATAAAGTCATCGCCTATGCCTCCAGACAACTAAAGCATCACGAACAAAAGTATCAAGTCCATGATCTTGAGTTGGAAGCTATAGTATTTGTATTGAAATTGTGGAAACATTACTTGTATTGAGAAAAATGTGATATTTATACAGATCATAAGAGCTTGAAATACATATTCACTCAGAAAGACCTGAACATGAGACAGAGAAGGTGGTTGGAATTAATCAAGGACTATGACTGTTCAATTAACTATCACCCAGGTAAAGCCAACATGGTGGCTGATGCCTTGATCAGAAAAGAGAAACTAAATATGGTTCAAATTGCAGAAGAGCTAGCACGAGACCTGGAAAAGATGGAAATTGAAGTTCGAGTACCAAGAGAAAGTAAGGAGCAACTGTACGAGATTACCTTCCAGCCAGCATTGATGAAAAAGATCAAAAGATGTCAAGAGGGAATTATAGAACAGGAATTGGACACTTTGACAGGAGAAGAATTGTGTACCAAAAAGGATAGTCAAGGTATGTTGAAATTCTCTTCCAGAATATGGATTCCCAACGTGACGGAACTGAAGAATGAAGTGTTACACGAAGCGCATAACTTTTGGTTTTCTATCCACCCTGGTAGCACTAAGATGTACCAAGATTTGAAGAAAAACTTCTGGTGGCCAGGAATGAAGAAGGATATTGCAAATTGGGTTAGCAAATATCACGTGTTCCAGATAGAGATGCACAAAAAGCCCGGGCCCGAAAATCTGGCCCGGCCCGATCCGGTCAAAACCCGGTCAAGCCCGGCCCGGGCTTCGGGCCTCGACGGGCCCTAATTTTTAGGCAAAGCCCGGCCCGGCCCGGTTAAAAGCCCGGGCTTCGGCCCGGCCCGGTTAAAAGCCTGAAAAAGCCCAGTTATAATCTGATTATTCTAATATATTTTCTTATATATTTATTAATTCACATTTACTATAAATATAAATAATACTTTAAACATATATATATATATATATTTACATATTTGTGATTATTAATATTATTTATAAACTTCGTTGCATAAATAATGAAAGAAGATATAATAAGTACATTATATATATTTGGATATCATTGTTATCATAACAATGATAAAACATATTATTCTATAAACATGTTTATTTTTTGCCGAACTTAAATGTTTTCAACGAAGTAATGTTTTCATAAAGTATTTCATGTAACTAATACATTTTTACGATGATCTAGTTGCTAACATATATATTCTTCGAAATCTCTAATAATACTCAATCCGATTTAAACCCAGAAAAAAGCCCGGCCCGATCTGGTCCGGCCTGAAAAAAGCCCGGTTATGCCCGCCTCGAGGGCCCAAACGGGCTCTGACATTTTTGGAAAGCCCGGCCCGGCCCGCTCAAAGTTAAAGCCCGAAAAGCCCGGCCCGGTCAAAGCCCGGGCTTTTTAAGGCCCGGTCAAAGCCCGGCCCGGTGGGCCTTTTGTGCATCTCTAGTGCCAGACAGTAAAATCAGAATATCAACGGCCAAGTGGATTGTTACAACCTTCGGAGATTCCCCAGTGGAAGTGGGAAGAGATTGCAATGGATTTTGTGGTGGGATTGCCAAAGACGAGAGCTGATCATGACGCTATTTGGGTAATCATTGATAGATTGACAAAGTCAGCGCATTTCCTTCCGATCAACGAAAGATATTCTTTGGAAAAGCTAGTTAAGTTGTATTTGGATGAAATAGTGATCAAGCATGGAGTTCCTGTGTCCATTGTGTCAGATCGAGACTCGAGATTCAATTCAAGGTTATGGGCCAAGTTTCAAGAATGTTTAGGAACCAAGCTGAATATGAGTATCGCCTATCATCCTCAGACGGACGGTCAAAGTGAGAGAACAATCCAGACCATAGAAGATATGTTAAGAGTTTGTGTTTTGGATTTTAAGGGAAATGAGGATGAACATTTACCTTTTATTGAGTTCTTGTACAACAATAGCTATCATGCCAGTATTGGAATGCCACCTTACGAAGCCTTGTATGGCCGCAAGTGCAGATCACCATTGTATTGGAATGAAGTAGGAGAGAAGAAAGTGTTAGGTCCTGAATTAGTTCAGCAAACCATAGATGCAGTGATATTGATTCGGAAAAGGTTAGAAGCAGCCCAGAATAGACAGAGAAAGAATGCAGATTTGCATCAAAAAGATATGAACTTCGAGTTAGGGTCACTGGTATTGCTAAAGGTATCACCCTAGAAAGGATTGGTGCAATTTGGTTAGAAAGGTAAACTTAGCCCCAGGTATATAGGACCCTTTGAAGTTTTAAAGAAAATAGGGAAGGTCGCTTAAGAGATCGCGTTGTTGCCATAATTACAACATATCCATAATGTGTTCCATGTATCTATGTTGAAGCCATATATTCCCGATTCAAATCAAGTCATAGAGTATAAACTGATTGAGCTTCAGCCAGATTTGTCCTATGTGGAACAGCCAATCCAAATTTTAGATCGTAAGGAGCGATTTCTTAGGAATAAGTCAATCCCCATAGTGAAAGTACTTTGGAGAAATCCTTGAGTAGAAGAGTCTACTTGGGAGTTAGAGTTAGACATGCTTGATAAATATCCTCGTTTGTTTGGTTAAGTCAGATTCTGGGGACAAAATCTTTTTAAGGGGGGAAGAATATAACGACTCGTATATTTTGTATTATTTTAAAAGTGTAATTATTTAAAATAATTAATTAAATAAAATATGTGCATTGGTTTTGACAGCAGTGTGTTGTTCTCTAATATATATGTGTGATTAATTGATATATAGGGTTGAATTGTGAAATTATTTATTGAGTTGTGTTATTTTGTTTCACTTTTAAAAATGATTTTATTGCAGTTTTATTTTTATAAATATTTAGATTGTCTCTAAAATTGTTTTAATGACATTATAATTTCAATAATTATTTTTAGGATTTTATAAAATTGAGAAATCAATATTTCATTAATTATTTATCTTTAAATGATTTTCTGATTGTATTTATTTGTAAAATCCATATTTAATTCTAGGATTCTTCAAAAATTATGAAACTCATATTTTATTGAAGTTTATAATATTCTGAGAATTTTAAAATTATTTTGGAAATTTTTGGGATTAATTTCACCCGCGCATTCATTCGTTTAATTGTTAAAACCGGGTATAAATTTCATTTCAAAAATGATTAAAAAATTACAAAATTTATACTTTATTAATCTCGAGATATTTATAAAATTTTAAAGTGTATTCGGTAATTTTTCGGTTCATTTTTAGCGGCAGCTTTGCTCGATAAATCGTATAAGTGCGAGATAATTTTTCGGTCCCCGGGTATTCCTGGGATACGTGTTAAAACCTTATAAATAGGGATTAACACGTATCCTTGTTATTTTCTATGTGGCTGCCTCGCATAATTTAACAACATAATTGTTTTTTTAATTATTATTACAACTCCTCCTCTTCATCTCTGTGTTCTCAATCTCTCTATCTCGATCCTCTCTCTCCGCTTCTATTCCTCCCTCTCTTGCGCTCTTTCCTCCCTGTTGCTCCTGGTTGTCGTCGTTCTTGTTTTTCCGGCCCATTTCCGGTGAGCCGCCACTTGATTGTCTTGCTTGGCTAGTTCGATTTATGCTATTAATTCGTGTATATTCATATGATTATATATATGTGTGTACCTGTGTGTGTAGGTGTCTGTGTGTGTGGCGTGGTGGCGCGTGTGTTTGTGCGGCTGTGTAGTATGTTTGTGCGGCTTTGCTTCCTGTTTCTCTGTTGGGTTGGTTTTTGGGTCTTGCAGTTGGGCCTGGTTATTTGGGCCTTGTTAGGCCGTTTGTGTGCAGTTGGTTTGGATTGTTGCAATTTTAATTTATAATTCCTTTTTATTATAGGGAATTATTGATTAATATTCGTGACATTAATTATTCGTGCGGGGATAGTTTTAAAATAATCGGTGAAATTTACGTTGGAAACCCAATATTAATCGGGTACCCGTAAATTTTACTGTCGTTGACGATGAGCTTCGGTGGACCGTGATGATATGTTCTGAGTCCTAAAATTATAAAATAAATAAATAAAATAATTCATAAAATTATATTTTGAACGAAAGTGAATTGTTGTTTTAAAAGTCGTGCTGAAATTTATGAATTATGGATTGTGGATTGTTGCGAATTAGGACATTGATTATGTTTCGACGGGAAGGCTTATAAACAGAAGAGTCGCTGTCAAAATTTTTCTAAAATTATTTTTAAATACGAGAAATATACTTTACAAAATGAAACATTTTACCCTTATGTGAATACAGATTACGTGATTATGTGTATAATCATTATACGAGTCGGGTTATCGAATTGGGTTATTAGGATTCGAGGATATCAAGCATGTAGGTATAACTAATTAGGGTATTCAGTCACTGCAGATTCCGGTCGAGTTTCGCAAGGACTAAAGTCAGCGTGAAAGCTATCTAGGGTTTTTGTAAAGCGTTACAAGGCAAGTACCCCTGACCATTCTTTTATGGTTCGGTACGTATGAATAGAATGTTGTTAAAATTTATTCTCGTAAAGGAACAGAAACGTTTTAAGTTACGTATCCCCTGTAGTTATAAATAATTGTTTTAAACCTGTTTTGGGGAAAAGTAACTTCGAAAGGTACCTATCTCGAAAGAAAATGATTTGTGAACCAGTTTTACGTGTGATGTTAAATGAATGATTTTAAAATGAGATAGGTACAAGTGTTTCGAAAACTGGATAAAACAATCAAATATGGGATACTTGGGGGCCAGAGTGGCCTAGTGAGGTTGCGTAAGAGGCTAACTCGGTTGCGCGCATTACATAACCGATTAGTCCAGGAGGTCAGAGACCTAGCTTGTCTCTGAGTTCCAGAACAGGTATATGGGATGGCAGTTGGAGCCGTCTGGTGTTGATAGCCTGATCAGTTGTCTTCATATATCCGTTACGTATCTGATTTGGCTTTGTGATTCAAGTAAGGGAATAAATGATTGATACAGTTGATTAATAAATGTGAATAGCATGCTAAAATTGGACTCTGGTACTTACACAGCACACAACTACGTTTGTTTTATAATGAGCATGCTAGTCAGTGATATCCAGTTACATCAGTTTTCTTTATTCATTATTGTTCGAAATGATTTACAGATTATGAGTTTCATGTTGATTTATAGTTTTGTTCCTATAACTGTTTACTTTACCATTTTTATCTTGATATTCATATGTTGGTGCTGCTGAGCGATTATGCTCACCCTTGTAACATGTTATATATATATCGCAGATTCCTAGAAGACCAGTCGGACCTTGGCAGAACCGTGTCTCAGCCCCTTCAGGACCCGGTTCCTCAAAGGTAGTTGGTATCAGACCATGTACGGTCTGATGAGTTGCTAAATAAATTTAGTATGTCAGACATTTGAATAAATTGTTTGTGGTAATGAGTAACTTGAATCATACTTGAACCTGGAACAGATCTTGGTTTGGGGTCGTGATAGTTTAATATTAATAATAATTTTGTAGTTATATTGTGGTTTGTTGTGTTTAGTGACGTCAACTCCTGATCTCGGGGTGGAGGCCGTCACACAAGATATGCCTATATCATAACAAGACTAAGTCAAATTGACATCCCTAAGAATTAGTTATATGATAATCTAAATCTGTATTTTTTATTGTATTACTTGAGTCTGTAAAAATGTGAAAGATCATACTGGAGTATTTTTCTGTAAACAGTCTCAAGCCTAAGAATAAACTCTGGAAGAAGATCAAGAAGATCATGCCTCAGAGAAATTATGAAGAAGCTTGGAGTTGAATAAATCTATTTTAGGAAAAATGTTCTAAGTCAAGATATCTACAAGTCACAGATAAAGTCATATAGAGAAGTCATTCGAGAACTCCGAAATGACTAATCGAGAAGTTTGAAATAGCTTATAGAAAAGTCTCATAGATATCGACAAGCCAAATGAAGATATGAAGATTAGAGATATCGACAAGTCAAATTATCATTAAAGATCTTAGAGATATCTACAAGTCACAATGTATATAGAGAAGTCTCAGAGATATCGACAAGCCAAATGAAGATATGAAGATTGGATATATCGACAAGTCAAATTATCATTAAAGATCTTAGAGATATCTACAAGTCACAATATATATAGAGATCTCTAAGATATCGACAAGTCATTTCTGTATTAGAGAACTCAGAGATATCAACAAGTCAAAATGAAGATATGAAGATTGGAGATATCGACAAGTCAAATTATCATTAGAGATCTCAGAGATATGTACAAGTCAAAATGTATATAGAGATCTCTGAGATATCGAAAAGTCATTCCTACATGCAGAAATTTGGAGACCTCGACAAGCCAAGTTCACTTATAGAGAACTCATAGACCTCGACAAGTCAAAGACACTTATAGAGAACTCAGAGATCTCGATTGTTGGATTTTAAACGCAGCGGGGGCATGGCAAAACACTTTTACACATACAAAATCCAAATAAAAGCATATAAATCGTGAATAAAAATTCGAGGGATCGAATCTAACCTTTTAAAAATAATTCGGAGACAATGATCAGAGATCCTTAGCAGTTGCTCCTCAAGTGTGAAGCACTCCGCCGGTATCCACCAAGAAAACGATGTTAAGGAGGAAGAAGGAGGTGGAGAGAATTGGGTTTTCCAAACTTTTTGGGTTTTCCGGGTTTGATGTGGGTTAGAATAAAATAGGGTCTATAATAGTGTATTTATAGGCAAAATTGTCAGCTGAAATTTTCCCATAAATAATATTATTATTATCCCATTTATTATTCTCATTAATAATTAAAACACCTTTTAATTATTAATCCTTTTTCTAAACACTTTAGAAATAATTATCTCTCTTGATTTAATTTCCAAAAATTAAATCCTTAATTAATAATATTAAGAACTTTTCTTAATTAATTTATAATCAATTAAATCTCATTTAATCAATTATTAAATTTGCCAATTAATTATTTATTTCATAAATAAATAATTATTAGCCATTATTAATTAATTCCTCCACCATTAAATCATTCTCTTTTTATGGTATGACCCTGTAGGTTAAATATTAAGCCGGTAGTAGAAATAAATAATAATAAAACTATTTTATCATTATTTATCTAAATTCTCTAATTTATTAAATATGATTAATTAATTAATCACATTTATTCTACATCGTGAGGGATACTTCTCAGCATATCGCGACTATCCGGATAATATGAATTCACTGCTTAGAATACCAAGAACCTATTCAGTGAATAGTTACCGTACAATAAACTCCTTCTACCCTACAATGTCCTGATTAAATACAAGGCATGCATCTCGTGTCAAGCATATCTAATTCAATCACTTTGCTTACCATTTACTATGCGTAGTTCTATGCAAATTAGAAACTCCTTTCTAATTTCATTTACTCTGGCCAGAGATTCCTGAACTAGCATAAGTGGATCAGCCTTGAACATTCGCTTCCTTCACTGGAAGGGGTAGATCCTTTATTGATCATACACTATCTTCATGTACAAATTCCTATACCCAGAAGAGCCCTAATAATTGTCCCTGGAGACTAAGAACTAAACCAAAGCATAGTTCAGTGTACATAAGATGACTATGATGACCTCAAGTCTAAGGATACTTGTACAACTATCACTATGTCAACAACTGCTGACACGTGAGTGAACTCCATCAGTTGTTCAGTTGTGCGAGTCATGTTCAGTGAACTTATTCCATAATAAGCACCTACATACTAGCTATAGTGTCACCACACAAATGTCTATGAGAACAGACATCCTTCATAATGAAGCAAGCATAGTATGTACCGATCTCTGCGGATTATTAATTACCAGTTAGTAATCCTACGACCAGGAACTATTTAAGTTTAGAGTTATCATCTTTTTAGGTCTCACTATTATGATCTCATCATAATCCATAAAAAGCTTTACTCTAAACTATGGTATATCTTATTTAAACACTTAAATAGATATAGCCCGTAATAAAAACAAAACAAGTCTTTATTAATATCAATGAAATCAAAACAGATTACATAAAAGTTATTCCTAAATCCTAATACATGATTGGACTTAGGACATATTCCTTTCATCGATAAGCCATTATACTTATCGATATGTGATAGGGATAAATAAATTATGATTGTATAATTAAATACTGCATTAATTGTACAAGCTGTGGACTGCCAGGCCCAATAAAAAGATATATGATACTCAGACCAGAAAGGTTAAGCTTGATGGACCAGATCAGGCCTGATGGAATAAAAAAGGCCCAAAAGCCCTGATTATTAATTAATTTCGTAATTAATTAATAAGGGAAAAATCAGATGTTGAGAAGAGTCCCGATAAGGATATAAATCCTTACAGATTAGCCTCAAGGGGACCTAAAAGGATAAGGAATCAGTTTCCTACTATCTAGGACTCCAAAGTCCATTCTAATTATGAGACTTGCCCACCAAGTCTCCTATACCAAGTCCAATTCAAGGACTCCCAACATCTATATAAGGGGCCTCGCCCCACAAATCAGAACTACATTTTTTGGCTTGATTCTCTAATTCACAGAGATACGTAGGCATCCCGTAAAGGCAGAATTAAGCTACGAAACACGAGAGCAGCCATTAAAGGCCTTGAGCTCCCGAATCTTAGTAATAAATACAGTAAATAATAACCTTAGTTTTCATCCATAACATTTGGCGCCGTCTGTGGGAAGACAACAACAACCATGGCGAGAACACGGAGAACAATTGGAGCTCTAGAGGAAGGAACACCATCAGAGATAACCCAGGTGATTTCATCAACCGTGGAGGTTCCTCCCCATTCAACTTATGCATCTACTCAGGGGGAAGCCCAGACAGGGGCAACTCAACCTCAGCTACAAGGGACAACTCCCCGGACTATTCAAGGTACGAATCCTCAAGTTCAACAAGTACATATACCTGTGAATTCTCGACCCGTCGGGTATGAATATTCAACTATAGTTACTACTAACCCCCCTTATGGGATGCCCTTTCACCCTGAGGTTGGAGGAAGCGGATATGCTGGGCGAAGTGAAGCACGAGGGCAGTCGCCCCCCTATATACGAGGTTTGGGTCCTATCCCTGAGGATCGGGAATTTTCTGGTCCTTATACTGAGAGAGACTCCGAATCTTCGGATGATGAGATGGCCCCGAGAAGGAGGCGTCCTGGAAAAGAGCCAATGGCCGATGGAAGGCAACGCCCCCAAAGCACCCCAGGGGTGAATCCCCAAGAAGTGCAGGAAAGGATCAGGGCTCATGAGGCTGAAATCCAAAGGCTGAGGCGTGATTTGGAGGCTCACCAGGCCACCAGACCCCAGATACCTCCTAGGGGGAGAAATCCTCCTCCTGTCATAGACCTGGATGGTCCGGTAAGAAGAAGGGCTGCTGTCCCAAGAACTGATCCAAGCAATCTCCTTCCCCTTGGAGATCCTGATGATCCAACTCCACCCTTCACAGAAGAGATAATGAATGCCCATATCTCAAGGAAATTCAAGATGCCCATTATCAAAGCCTATGATGGCACGGAAGACCCCGCTAATCATGTTAGGACATTCTCTAATGCACTGCTGTTGCAACCCGTGAATGATGCTATAAAGTGTCGGGCCTTCCCTCAAACCCTGTCGGGTATGGCTCAAAGATGGTACAGTCGCCTGCCCCCAAATTCTATTGGATCGTTCAGAGAATTAAGTCAGGCTTTTATTAAGCAATTCATCAGTGGAAGAGTCCATGAAAAAAGTTCAGCATCTCTTATGAGTCTTGTGCATGGAGCTAAGGAATCCTTGAGAGATTACCTGAATCGTTTTACAAAGGAGGCTTTAAAAGTCCCAGACCTTGATGATAAGGTAGCCATGATAGCACTGCAACAAGGAACCAGGGATGAGTTTTTCAAGATGTCCTTGGCCAAATGCCCCCTGAAAACATGTTGCAACTCCAAGAGAGGGCAGGGAAGTATATCAAGGTTGAAGAAAGCATGAGGAAGACCGTTGTAAGTAATGAGCCCACTGGAGGCAAGAAGCGAAAAACTGATCTGGAGTATATCGCTAAGGACAAATATCCTAGAACCGAACAAAACCCTGATTCAACCCCCAAGAAGGGAGGACCTGGGCAAAAGTTCACTGAATACGCTATGTTGAGTGCTCCTAGAAGTCAGATTTTGATGGAGATTGAGAAAGATAGAGATATTCGCTGGCCTAAGCCCTTGAAGGCTGATCCCGCCAAGCTAGATAAGAGCAAGTATTGCAGGTTTCACAAGGATGTTGGCCATGACACCGATGAGTGTAGGCAATTGAAAGATGAAATTGAGTTTTTGATTCGAAAAGGAAGGTTGAACAAGTATACTGGAGATGGAGGGGACAGAAACAATAATGGAAGGAAGAACTTTGAAGATCATAGGAGGGACCAAGACGATCAGGGGCGGAATCCCCAACCTAGAGGGCCGGTTATAAATGCAATTTTTGGAGGACCACGACGCCCTCGAGGACCTGTGATAAACACGATCTTTGGAGGTCCAACTGCTGCAGGATTGTCCAAAAATTCCAGAAAGGCATACACCAGGGAGGTTATGCATATTGTTGGCGAAGCCCCGAAGAGGGCCAGGACAGAAGTAACATTGGCT
Organism: Apium graveolens; assembly: GCF_009905375.1. Taxonomy (NCBI): domain Eukaryota; kingdom Viridiplantae; phylum Streptophyta; class Magnoliopsida; order Apiales; family Apiaceae; genus Apium; species Apium graveolens. The sequence goes on from NC_133651.1 coordinate 97,551,123, forward strand.
TTTGATGATTCTGACCTAGAGGGTGTGAAGTTTCCCCATGACGACCCGCTGGTCATAACACCGATAATAGGAAATAGCCCGGTTAAGAGGGTCCTTGTGGATAATGGTGCTTCTGTAAATATCTTGCTCCACGAAACCTTTCTAAGGATGGGGTATAACGACTCCCAGTTGACACCAACTGACATGCCGATATATGGATTTGCTGGAGTAGAATGTCCTGTGGAAGGGATAATTAAATTGCCGACCACCATAGGTACGGAGCCAAGGCAAGCAACGCAGATGCTAGATTTCGTGGTGGTAAAGGCTAGTTCAACTTATAATGCTATCATGGGGAGAACAGGGATACATGCCTTCAAGGCAGTCCCCTCTTCCTACCATTCAGTCATGAAGTTTCCCACCCGAAACGGGATTGGAGAAGAGAGAGGAGATCAAAAAATGGCTAGAAGCTGTTATGTGGCCTCTTTGAGGGCAGATGGAGTCGGGGGGCAGGTTCTTCCTATTGAAGATATGGATGTTCGAGAAAATGATGAGAATAGAGGAAGGCCAGCAGAAGAATTGGTTTCGGTTCCTTTAGACCCCGAGAATCCTGAGAGGATGACTTTCATTGGAGCCACATTAGAGGAGCCCCTTAGAGGGAAGTTAGTGAAATTTTTGCAAGAAAATAGTGATGTGTTTGCATGGTCAGCAGCTGATATGCCAGGCATAGACCTGGAGTTAATTACTCACAAGCTAAACATGGATCCAAGCCGGAAGACAGTGAAACAAAAGAAAAGAAATTTTGCCCCGGAAAGACAAGAGGCTATAAAACAGGAAGTAGAAAAGCTCTTAGAGGCTGGTTTCATTGAGGAGATTCAATTTCCGGAGTGGTTAGCAAACCCTGTAATGGTGAAAAAGGCTAATGGAAAGTGGAGGATGTGTATAGACTTCACTGATTTGAATGATGCATGCCCCAAAGACTGTTTCCCGCTGCCTAGAATTGATACTTTGATTGATGCCACTGCTGGACATGAGATGCTGAGTTTCATGGATGGATTTAGCGGATACAATCAGATCAAAATGCATAAGGATGACATTCCAAAGGTATCATTTATCACTGACTTTGGTGTTTATTGTTATCTTGTTATGGCGTTTGGTCTCAAGAATGCAGGAGCCACCTATCAGAGGTTGGTGAATAAAATTTTTAAGGATCTTATTGGGAAGACTATGGAAGTCTATGTTGATGACATGCTAGTCAAGAGTCTAGTAAAGACTGATCATATAACCCATTTGAGGGAAGCTTTTGAGGTCCTAAGGTACCACAAGATGATGTTGAATCCAACGAAGTGTGCTTTCGGAGTAGGATCTGGAAAATTCTTGGGATTGATGGTCTCAAAGAGGGGAATTGAGGCAAACCCAATAAAATAAAGGCAATCCTGGATATGGAACCACCAAAAACTGTCAAGGATGTTCAGAAGCTCACAGGAAGGGTTGCGGCGCTAGGACGATTCATCTCCAAGTCAGGAGACAAGTGCTTGTCATTCTTCAAGTTATTAAAGAACATTAAAGACTTTATATGGAGTGAGGAAAATCAGAAGGCATTTGAAGAGTTAAAGAAGTATATGGGTCAGGCCCCGTTGTTGGCCAAGCCAGTTCTGAGTGAAGTTTTATTCTTGTACTTGGCTGTTTCAGAGAGCGCCTTGAGCGCGGTGTTGGTTAAGGAGGAACTGAAAGTCCAGAAACCCGTATACTATATCAGCAAAATCTTGCATGGTGCTGAGTTGAATTATTCAACTATTGAGAAATTCGCTTTAGCCTTGGTAATGGCTTCAAGAAAGCTGCGTCCTTATTTTCAAGCTCACCAGATTGAATTGCTAACAAATCAGCCGCTGAGAAACATCATTCACAGTCCCAAGGCAAGTGGGAGACTGATTAAGTGGGCAATAGAGTTGGGAGAGTTCGATCTCAAGTATAAGCCACGTACGGCCATAAAAGCCCAGGCACTAGCTGACTTCGTGGTGGAATGTACCATACCCAACCAAGAAGTTGGGGGGCAGGAAGATACCATACCTCAAGATAAGGGAGTCGACAATGGGGACAAGGAGAAAGAATATTGGGTTCTCTATTTTGATGGAGCATCAAAAACAAATTCCAGTGGAGCAGGGTTGGTTTTGCAAAGCCCTAATGGATTCTTAATTGAGTATGCTATGAAGCTAGACTTCCCAACCACAAATAATGAGGCAGAGTATGAAGCCCTGATTGCTGGCCTTGGTCTAGCTGGGACACTTAGAGTCAAAAACTTAAAGGTCCGTAGAGACTCGAAGCTGATCATATCCCAGGTAAAGGGAGAATTTGAGGCAAGGGATGATACGATGGCTAAGTATGTTCGCCTAGTAAAGGCTGTGATGACCCAATTTAATGAATGCCATGTTGAACACATTCCAAGGGAAGAAAATGCTAAAGCAGATGTGCTATCAAAGTTTGCTTTATCTGAGATTGAAGAAAGTTCAGGAAGTGTGTACTTCCGTGTTTTGAAGACACGAAGCATAGATGTTAAGCTTGTGGCTCCCATAGGCTTGGGAACGTCATGGATTGATCCCATCAAGGCTCACATTCAGACCGGTTGGTTGCCAAGTGATGCAACTGAGGCACGGAAGTTAACTATTCGAGCACTAAGGTACTCCTTGATAGATGGAATTCTGTATAAGAGATCTTTCGTGGTTCCTTACTTGAGGTGTCTCAGGCCCGACGAGGCACGCTTGGCTATTGAGGAAGTGCATGAAGGTATTTGTGGGCAACACTTGGGGGGCGGGGCCTTGGCTCATAAGATAACCCGTTTAGGCTTCTATTGGCCAGAAATGATGGCTGATGCCAAAGAATATGTGAAGAAGTGTGATCGCTGTCAGAAGCATGCACCAGTTGTTAGACAACCCCCCGAGATGCTGACCTCTATCAACTCGCCTATTCCCTTTGCCATGTGGGGGATGGATATTCTAGGGCCTTTTCCTATGGCCACGGCACAAAGGAAATTTCTGATTGTAGCCATTGATTATTTCACCAAGTGGATCGAAGCCAAACCCTTGGCCAAAATCATAACTAAGCAGGTTGCACAATTCCTGTGGGAAAACATTATGTGCCGATATGGAATTCCCCGTATCCTCGTCACTGACAATGGAACACAATTCAACAATGAGGAATTCAAGAAGTATTGTGAAGAAAATGAAATTGAGTTACGATTCACCTCTGTGGCTCACCCGCAAGCCAATGGGCAAGCAGAAGTAGCAAATCGGATAATCCTGGATGGACTAAAGAAGAGGATCGAGAAGTCAAGAAATAATTGGGTGGATGAGATACTTCCCATATTATGGGCCTATAGGACTACCTGTAGAGTCACGACAGGAGCAACTCCTTTCATGTTGGCATATGGGGCAGAAGCAGTAGTTCTCGTGGAGATATCACATTCCTCTCCAAGGATTCAGGCTTTCAATGCTGTAGAAAATGAGGAAGGGCAGAGGTTAGCCCTGGATCTAATTGATGAAGTGCGAGATGAGGCACATGCAAAGATAGTAGAATATCAGAAAAAGGCTTCATTCTATTACAACCTAAGGGTTAAAGAAAGATTTTTCAAACAAGGTGATCTAGTCTTGAGAAAAATAGAGGCTTCTGGTGTCGGACAGAAAGGAAAGCTTGCCCCGAATTGGGAAGGGCCGTACAGAGTCAAGAGCGTTCAGGGTAGAGGAACCTACAAGCTGGAAACTATGGAAGGTTTTGAAGTCCCGAGGACCTGGCATGCACAAAACCTGAAGGTTTACTACGTGTAAGATAGGCGAAGTACGATTCTCACTTGTCATTGTGACAAGTAGGTTTAAAAGCACCTTGAAGCTTTGCTTGCGTAGGATTTTATATTCCAGTAGAATTTACACTGTCTAGTTATTGTTGATTAGGGTCGAACCCATGCTGTGTAAGGTTTTGGAAAACCAGACTTCATATTAAAGAGTTTGAAATTATTTCTATCTAAGGATGTTTAAAGTTCAAATGCGTATTAAGATTGTAAAGTTAAAACAGAAAGAAGAAAAGCAACATATGAAATATAACCCCGAAGGGTAACAAGTTTAGATATGAATAAAGTTCAAAAAGAAGATATACAAAAAGTTAGGCCTTGGAAGGCTGAGATTCCTCAGAACCACTATCCGAAGTCTCCTCGGAAGTCTCGGTCGTTCCTTCGGACGTCTCGGTTGTCCCCTCCGAAGTCCCTGTAGAAGTTCCCTCTGCAGGAGATGCTGGCTGTTGAGGCGTTGCTTTTGGAGGCTCTTCCACCCTGGCCTTCTTAGCGACAGGCTCAAACTCCTCTTCAGAAGAATCTTCCTCTTCTCCGTCATTGATCATAACAGCAAGCTTCTCAGTAACCCCTCCAAGCTCTGGAACCCGCACAGGGCAAGGAAAGGGGGACTGCTCAAGGACCTCTGGAAACTCATCCTGGATGGCCTCCACAGCAGCATCCCAGCCCTCTTTATAGCTAACTGGGTGAAGAAGGGCATCATGCTCCACCATCAAGTCCTTGAATTCTTGGGTGTCCATCCAGCCATCAAAGGCTTTGTCCTTCTGCGCCTTCAGAATGACATTTTCGGCCCGGGCCGTCTCCAGGTCAGAAGTGGAAGAGGCCAGTTGAGCTTCAAGGGCCTCTATTTTTTGGTTGGCCTCTTCCAACTTCTTGTTGGCATCTTCCAGGCCAACCTTCCAAGCCTTAGCTTGGTGAATTGCCCCCTGGAAATGGGCGTTAGCCTGCAAGAGAAACAGCGAAAGTTCAGAAAAGAAACATGGAAAGATAAGTACGAAGGGCATAAGTAAAGGACGTACCGTCGCCAGAGCCTGGGCTCCAAATAGCTCATTCCCCTCTAAGTCCTGTTGAAGGACAAAATCTTGATAGTCCACCGGGGAGATGGAATGCTTAGACCATTCCTTGGACAGCGTCGTGCTGCCCACGATTGAGTCCTTGCCCCGGATCCCCCAGGTAGGTTGAAAATAAGCCCCTGGCCTCTGCTTGGTGCGCAAAACTTGGCTGGGGCCTTCCTCGCTTGGCTCCATTGCCTGAAGGAGGAACTCAGGGAAGCGATCACCAAGTCGAGGGTCTTTAAAGACCTTCCCAGCCCTCTTCATCCTGGTTGTCTCCAGGTCCTTAGGCTTAGTAGCCTCCTCAATCTTCTCAGCCACTGCAACAAACGAAGTCAGTTGAAGATCAATGGAATAAAAAATGAAGGAAATAAAGGAGGTAAGAAAGGGAACTTACTTTTCTTATGAACGGGCGAGAGGCCGCATTCTACCAAGACGGTCTCCCGGATAAGATCCCAAGAATGGGAAGTACCGTTGTCTTGTGTAAGGAGGTTGAAAGCTCTAGCCTCCTCCTCAGACAAAGTTATATCGTTTGGGCTCCCGTCCACGGCCAGACAAAAGGATGATCAAAACAGGGAGCCCCAATCTCCACCTTCCCAAACAATGAACAAGAAATCTTTCTTCCATCCCAAGTTGTTGTCAGGGATGGACTTCCCATTCATGATATGGGGGATAGTGGGGCGCTGATTTATAGAAACCCAACCCGGACTTTTGTCAGGGCTATTCTTGAACTGAAAAATCTTTCTGAAGACAGCAACAGATGTGGGGACATTGTGCTTGGTGCATTGCGACAGATAGCACAGAATCAGCCTCCAAGAATTAGGGGGAAGTTGGCAAGGGCTGATGCCCACATCAGCCAGTAGCAAAGGAATGAATGGATGAACAGGGAGTCTGATACCTGCCCTTAGAGTATCCCTATAGACGCATAGCGCGTCCTTCTTCCACTGACAGGCCCTTTCGGCCGGACCTGCAAGAACCAGCTTGAAAGGTTCCTTGATTCTGAAGCAGCTGCTCAACTTTTCCAGCTCCTTGGGGTCTCACAAGGCACTGATATGATCGTGCGCGTCCAGATGCGCATCAGTCGGGTACTCGTCCCCTCGAGTGTTTATCATATCGATTAAAGAAGTGTACCTCGATCGGATAGGGAACTCGTTGGACTTTCTAGCCACGTTCATCTTGGCCAGGCGAGTCATTTTTTTGTCAGCCATCTAAAAAAAAGAAAGGGGAATGTAAACAGGCTAACTTAAAATGGCACACAATGGAAAAATAGATACGAAAAGCAAAGGGAGGAATTTTACCTGAAGAAGCACTCGTGAAAAAGGCTTTGAGCTCCGACTTGCTGTTATTGCTCTGAGAATCTTAGCAGGAGGAGAAAGAAGAAAACTTAGAAATGAGAAGGTGAGGAGTAGTAGCCTTTCCTCATTCCTTTATATAAGAGGAAAAGGAAGTTGAAGGGACGAAAGCCCATTAAGGACAAAGGCCCATAGGAAAAAGCCCAGAAAAAGGAATATTCCAGAATATTCCTAGGAATTCTAGAGCATTCTAAACAGGGTGTATTAAGCCCAGATCAATAAAAGAGGCCCAATAAGATTTGGTAAAGCCCAATAAAAGAGGCCCAATAAGATTTGAAAAAGCCCAATAAAAGAGGCCCAATAAGATTTGAAAAAGCCCAAATAAAAAAGGCCCAGTAAGATTTGGAAAAGCCCAATAATAGAGGCTCAGTAAAATTTAATAAGGCCCAATAAAAAAGGTCAGGCCCAAATCCAATTAGGATTTGGAAAATTCAATTTTAGCCCTAAAAGATGTAAGGACCAATGGAGAAGGCTAGAAAAAGACCAGAATCCAGGTCGAGATCCAGGTCGTGAATCCTGCCCGAAAACTTTCGAGCAGGCACCCGAAAATAACGGGCAAAAAAGACCAGAATCCAGGTCGAAATCCAGATCGTGAATCCTACTCGAAAACTTTCGAGCAGGCACCCGAAAATAACGGGCAAAAAAGACCAGGATTCAGGTCGAAATCCAGGTCGTGATCCCTGCCCGAAATTTTTCGAATAGGCTCACGAAAACAACGGGAAAAAATAGGATTAAATTGAAGTCGAAATTTCGACCAGGAATGAGGTCGAATTAGCCAAGCATCTTTCAGGAATAAAGATTAAAAACCCATGTCGAATTTCGACTAGGATCCTGGTCGAAATCCAGGTAGTGGATCCTAGTCGAAATCCTTCGACCAGGAATCAAGAAAACCAAAGAATTTTCGACCAGGATTCAGGTCGAAATTTCGACTAGGATCCTGGTCGAAATCCTAGTCGATGGGCTCAAAATCAGAAGCTAAAAGTGGGGAATTGACGACCTAGATCCAGGTCGAAATTTCGACTAGGATCCTGGTCGAAATCCAGGTCGTGAATCCTAGTCGAAATCCTTCGACCCAGATGACAAGGCTGACCCCTATTTTCGACTAGGATCCAGGTCAAAATTTCGACTAGGATCCTGGTCGAAAAAGGGCTGGAAATCTGAAAAATCCAGAAAATTAGGGGAAAATCCCAGAAAATTAGGGAAAATCCCAGAAAATTAGGGAAAAATCCCAGAAAATTAGGGAAAATCCCAGAAAATTAGGGAAAAATCCCAGAAAATTAGGGAAAATCCCAGAAAATTAGGGAAAATCCCAGAAAATTAGGGGAAAATCCCAGAAAATTAGGGAAAATCCCAGAAAATTAGGGAAAAATCCAGAAAATTAGGGAAAAATCCCGGAAATAAGGGAAAAAATTCCTGGAAATTAATATAATTCCTGAATAAAAGGAAAATTCATTATAAATGTGTAGGTCGCTCCACACTTTACGGAAAAACGAAACCCTGTAAGGGAACGAATAGACTTAACTTCTGCGAAACCTAATCAATGTTTCCCAAAAGTTGGGGGGCAAATGATAGGGATAAATAAATTATGATTGTATAATTAAATACTGCATTAATTGTACAAGCTGTGGACTGCCAGGCCCAATAAAAAGATATATGATACTCAGACCAGAAAGGTTAAGCCTGATGGACCAGATCAGGCCTGATGGAATAAAAAAGGCCCAAAAGCCCTGATTATTAATTAATTTCGTAATTAATTAATAAGGGAAAAATCAGATGTTGAGAAGAGTCCCGATAAGGATATAAATCCTTAGAGATTAGCCTCAAGGGGACCTAAAAGGATAAGGAATCAGTTTCTTACTATCTAGGACTCCAAAGTCCATTCTAATTATGAGACTTGCCCACCAAGTCTCCTATACCAAGTCCAATTCAAGGACTCCCAGCATCTATATAAGGGGCCTCGCCCCACAAATCAGAACTACGTTTTTTGGCTTGATTCTCTAATTCACAGAGATACGTAGGCATCCCGTAAAGGCAGAATTAAGCTACGAAACACGAGAGCAGCCATTAAAGGCCTTGAGCTCCCGAATCTTAGTAATAAATACAGTAAATAATAACCTTAGTTTTCATCCATAACAATATGTCAGTTCTCTATAGATCAAACTGGAGATCTCGATATGAACCTCAAGTCCAGAATGCATAAAAGTTAAATATCCTAGATTATCAATCAACAAACGATCTAATCAATTAGATTGACAAGTCTACAAAAGCAGATTGAAGGGTGCAAGATCAAAGGGCTAAGATTAACTGAAAAAGGAATGTCACGGACCTACACAATTTGCAGAGATTCACTAAGCCAGAAATGGAAAGCTTTAGAGATTACATAAAGTAGAGTTTAGTACATCTTATTGCATGTTGTGTAAACCTGTATTTATTAATCAATAAAGCAAACACTGGTCCTTTGATTTTAAATTGTATCAAATAGATCTAGTTTTTCTAGTATTCTCTCAAGGAAGAAGCTGAGTTCTTTACTTAAAAAGAACCCAGGATTTGTAGCAAAACACTGGCTTGATTTTAATACAAAATTAAGTGAGTTTTGTAAATATTACGTGCACTATTTTATTTCAGCTAACAGAATATTACTGCATTTCTAATCTGTTTTGTTAACATGTAACAAATATTCAAAAAGCTTTAAAAATATCTAAAACACATTCATCCCCCCGGTGTTGTATTCATTACCTAACAGGAAAGGCTATGATTGTAAAGTCTAATACTGAGTCATCTAACTATGATGATGACTCAAACTCTGATGATAAATCATATATTGGAAGCGATCATGATAGCAATGAAGAAATGGCAGCTTTGTTGGTTAAAAGCTTCAAGAAGATGGTCTAAAAGAACTTCGAGAACAAGAACAAGAAATTCTCCAGGAAAGGCACTAGTTCCTCAAACTCTGATAAGAGGAATTACAAAAGAAATTCTGATATGAAGGAGTCTAGATCCGGAAGGATTGATAAGAAAAAGGAAAGGTGTTATAACTTGTTAGGTCACACACACACTGTAGAGGGGGTGAATACAGTCTATAGTACACTCAAATCGAACTTTAAGAACTTAAGTAACAGAAAACAAACTTTATTGAAACAATAAACTCTGTTACAGTATGGAACTGTTACCTCTCAGTGATGAACAAATATCACGAGAGCTGCTAGGGTTACAATAAATAATCTTCTCTAATAATGATAACACTTTTAGTGTAAACCCTATATCTGTGTTTATATACTACACAGTTACAAGATAATCGCTAATTGATATGGAATATAATTTTGCTTCCTAAAATATATCAATCAGATATCTTTTCTTCCAAGTATTCCATTCTTTACAGAATTCCTTCTTCATGCATATCTCTTCTTATGTTTATCTTGATCTTCTTTCCTTTAATCAGCTACTGTCCTTATCTGATTATCCTTCAGCACTTAAGTTCTGATATCTATCTTCTGACGATTATCTCCTGATAACATATGTACTGATATCCTTAAGTCCTGACTTCCAGTATAAGTACTGATCAACAGTTAAGTACTAATTTATCCTGTTCAAGTAAGATCTGAAAGCTAAACATAAAACATATTAGCCATGACATTATCAAATATATCTAACAATCTCCCCCAACTTGTAAATTAACATAATATACAAGTTTAACAGATATTTGATGATGTCAAAAATATTAAGTACAAATGCATGAGAATTAGACTAGATAACTACAACTTACAGTCCTTAAAGCTTTTACTAATTTCAACTTCTGATAACAACTTCAGTCTGTATAAATATCAGAATTTAAGCAGTTGTAGATCTTCGACTTGGCTTCATCATTTTCTGATCTCTCTGATGTCAGGAGTTGTTCTGAGATAGTTCTTCAACAAACATTTCTCAGCATATCTGAGTTCATCAATCATTCTCCTTTTGACATCTTTAAGCTCTGCAGTATGTTCACCAGTTTGAAAGATTGCAGCTTTGAGATCATTGATCTTTGCTTTTCTCAACTCCTGATCTAGTCTTATGACATAAGCTTTGTCAGACTCTAGATTGAATTCAAGTCCCTTAATACCAAGATATGTTCTGATCTGTGCAGTATTAGGCTTCATATCAACAATATCACCATTGTGATCTCTGTACTTTGGAACATATATGCTGTCAGACTTAACAGAATAAAGCCTTTTCTGTCTCTGAATCTGTTCTTTTAAGTAGTTTGCAGCAGTCTCTGTTATTCTGTCATCCACTTGAAGTAAGAAAAGTACATGCTCCAATTCTTCAAAATACTTCAATGGAATGGCATTTTGTCTTATATGATAAACCCTACCATCTGTCATGAAATACAACATGATGTATTCTTTCAAGTAGGTATGGTAAACCATCTGTACAGATTCCAGTTGATTCAATCTCTCAGGAGTTGCTCCAATACCTGGTTCACCCAAGGAAGTTGGATCATTGGTAGTGTTGTGTACTCTTCTTTCATCAGCACTTCCCAATCCAGTTTTATCTCTAGCTTCCTTTCCAATAACTACTCTTGCTTCAAAACCACTTGCAGTAGTCTTCAAAGATTGAGTCTGTTTTGCTTTAGTGAATCCTGGTAGGAGTGTCTTTGATCTATTTTCTGATATCAAGTTAACTTGAGCTCTGTCAGAGGTTACTTGCTTCTTCTGAATATCAGAACTTACAATTTCTTGACTCTGAATAACTTGAGCCATGTCAGAGGTTGTTTTAAGAACTTTTCTTGAAGTCAGAGCAAGATCATCTTTTTCATCAGTAATTTCTTCTTCCTCGGGAGGTACATAAACCTTGATAGGTTCACCAACCTTTTCTTTACCCTTGGATCTTGGATCTATCTGTGGTTGTGATCTAGCCAACGTTGCTTCAGTATGTGTCCTTTCTTTGATCACAATGCCTTTGAGTTTTGGAAGTGACTTTTTACCAGAAGCTTCAGATTTAGATGTGACTTTCTCTGATTTAAGTCTGGCTTCTTCTTCCTTTAAACTTTCCAAGTCCATTCCTGGATTTTCTTGAAGAAATAACTGTCTTGACATTTCTTCATCAAGATCTAGAAGTTCATCAGAACTTATCCTTTTACCAGCAGCAGAACTTATTCTTTTCCCAGTATCAGAACTTGTCCTGTGACTAGCTTGTCTTGATGTAAACCTTCTACCTTGACTATGACCGCTACCCATTCCAGAGTATCCTTGATCATCATTACCATCATCCTTTCCTTGCAGTGTCTTGTTAGTGTTGCATTTGGACTTAAATATCTTCTCCCCCTTTTTGGCATCAGCAGGTAGTAAAAGAGAGATAAGTAATTCCACTGAGGATTGGATTTCAGTAAGTTGCGATTGCTGAGAAGCTTGATTTGTCAGAATGTCATCAATCTGAGCTTGTTGTTTCTCTTGAGTTTGCTCAATATAAGCAATCCTGTCAATGGTAGGTTGAAAGAACTTTTTCTTATCAATTTTCCAAACTTGTTCTTGTTTGATAAAGTTCTCCTGAATCTTATGTAGCTCTGCATGAGTAGTTGAATGAAGACCTTGTAGATGTTTAATACTCAATGCAATGACTCTAAGCTGGGTTTTTAAATCATCAGAATTTAACATTTCATTCCTTAGTCCACTCCTGACCTGCAGGAGTTTCACTCCAAGGTACTGGTGCAGCCCCGGTAATAAACTTCTTTACCAGTTTATACTTAGGAAGAGTCTGTTGAGGAGTATGTCCTGAAGGACCTGCTTCATCAGCATCTACAGTTGGAGCAGCATCACCAGTATCTCCAGCATTTGCAGCATCAGAACTTAAAGAATCGGTATCTTCTGATAAGACAACAGTGTGAGTAGCAATGGAGGCTTCAGCATCCTCTAATTGCTGATCTGATACTAAGTTCTGATCAACAGCCATATCCTGATGCTCACCTAAAGTCTGATCATCAGCATCTTGATGCAGAGAAGGTGTTGTTGATAACTCTGGAGTTTGAACAGCATCAGTAACAGGTGTTATGGAAGGATTATTTGCTGTTGGAGCTTCTAAGAGAAATACTTCAGACACAACCAAGTGTTGAACATCAATATCAGCACTTGTGCCTGGATCAACAAGAGACACAGAAGGTGAGTTAGCCTTGTCAGATACAGCTTCCTGAGATGGAGTTGATGGAGAAGAAGTGACTGGAGCAAATTCCTTATCTTGTGAGATCAGAGATTCCTAATCTCCTTCCTTAGCTGCTTCCTCTTCATCATCTGAAACTGGCCTTTGTGCCCTCTGTTTCTTGTACTTCCTTGTTGATTTGGATTCCTTGGGAGTTTCAGGAACTATCATTCGTCTAAGCCTCTTGAGAAGCCTAGAACCCCCAATTTCAGAATCCTTCTGAGAAACCTCTTTCTCAGCTTCAGTAACAGCAGGTTCTCTAACAGGAACCGGTTCCTCAGAATCAGATTCATCGCTCAATGCAATCCTCCTTCTCTTTTGAGATGTTTGAGGAACATTCTTTGTCCTCTTTGGCTTGGAAGATGAAAATTTCACAGTAGGTGCTGAAGATGAAGGTCGAGCAGTCTGTGAAGTTGAGAGATAGGATTTGAGATATGTTATGAGGGTAGGTTGAGTAGAATGAGAGGTAGGTACTGAGGTTGATGGATTTTGGGTGTTTGGAGTTGGTTGGACATCAGAGTAAACAGATCTATAAGTATCAGGATCAGCATTTACCAGGATCTGTTTTACAGACTTAGGAATCTGTAATGGTCTAACCACTTTTTTCTTAGTATCAGCATTTACCAGGTCATTAAAGTATCATTTTGCAACCTTAAAAGGTGGGGTTTGAGTGCTGACTAAATGAGGTTCATCAGTACAGTAAGTGTAAATAAGTTGACAGAATCTAGCAAAATAAACAACATCTCGATCCTCTGTCATCCTATCCCCAATAAAACCAATTATTCCAGTTGCAAAATCAAAATGAGTTTGATGAATAATAGCATACCCTATGTGCTGACTCAGAATTGGGATAGCATCAAAATTTGAACATTTGTTCCCAAAAGCTTTGGTGATGCAATCATTACTTACCCAGTTGCCTAGTTTCAAGGAAAAACCGTTCCATTTATCAAGAGAAACAGTTTTAATTCAAAATTTAAACCGTTAGCACTGATTGAATTATTTTTCACTGCATCATTGATATTCTGAAAATACATCACATGAAAATGACCAAGATCAATTAGATAAGTAAGTGCTGAAAATGAATCAGAACTTAATATAAAACAAAATTTATATGGTCATCAGAATATCAATCAGGATTTATCAACACAAGATAAAACAACTCAGAGACAAAATCTTGAAGGAAAAACAACTTTCATTAATATATCAAGACAATATATTTATGAAATGGAAATTACATCAATACTTATACAAGATTTTCCCTAAGCTTCTAATCCTAACATCAACAGCCTTAGTCCTAGCTAAGAAGCCTGACAAAGCTGATGATGAAGAAAAATAGGAAGAAGACGAGATTAAGTCATCTTCTTCTTCCTACTCTCGACAAACAGAATGGCGAGTCGGATGATTCGCTCTTGCTGGCGGAGAGCTTCCAGCCTTTCCTCCTCCAATCGCTCCAGATGGCGATGGTAGTCCATATAGAAGAACAGAAGGTGTGTCAGTACCTCCTGTGGGACAGAGTCCCATATCTCCTCAGGAATGGCTGTGACATGCCATTCCTGCTGCCACTCGGCACAACTTAGCTCCATATTGAAGTTTTGGTAGTTCAAAAACATGTTGTATCTGACCATTGTGTTTTTGAAAGAAGAAGTATGAAGATAAGTGTATGAGAAGAATTTGATGGAAAGACTGATGTGAAGTGGCTGCTTATATAGGCAAGAGAATGCCAGGAGACGCAAAGAAATTGAATGCTGACATGTAGAATTAATTCGACCTCTTCTCCCTAGACTTTGAAAAAGAATAACATTCATTGGAAAGAGGAATCATGGTTTAAACCGCACAAGAAACAAGAAACAGTGGACTGTTCAAGTACGAATACCATTAATCATAATCATAGTGACTATTAATCTTCCACTTCAACATATTCTAGTTCGAACTAAGACTGTTATCAAATTTTATTCACAGATAAGCCAAGTAAAGGATTAGACTGAGAAATCAGAACTTAGACCTATACCAGAACTTAACAGTCATCAGAACATAATTTCTTAACTCGAAAAAGGAATGCCCATCTTAGTAAATCCTCATACAAGTTCTGAGTTATAGACTTCAGAACTTAATCATTAGAACGTGTAACTAGAACTTGTCCTCAGAATTTGTGCAATAATGACACAATGACTGTTTATCTAAAATAACATAGACCATCACAGAAATTTTCATCATTCAGATGGAGTGATTAGTGTGTGCATTAAGCTAAATAACAGACAAAGAGTAAAGTCTGATTCACTTCAGTACATCTTAGAAATAAGGCATAACTAAAATTTTGCTAAAGAGTTGTCATTGTCCTGAAACCTACTGATGAATGAGTTCATGTTTGAGTCCACCTCAACTGTTTTGTGCTAATTTTATGCATCTTTTGAAATTCTATTTTATAGTGGCTTCTCAGTGTAAGTGAGTCACAACTGTGTATCAGAATTTATGCTATTATCAGAGTATTTCTCCAGTAATCATAGAGTGTGAAAAGTCACCAAGAAAATATTTTGCTTTTCGAATGCATATCTACTTAATACCAGCAATGCACTTGGGTCGTCCCTTCCACATTTTTACTCTAGATCTCAAAGGAGTACCTGATTTTATTCTTTGATCTTTTTGCTTTTTTCTTTTGATAAGTGAGGTTTATCAACACTTAGTACATTCAGCAGTTTTACTAGTATCAGAACTTAACAGATGAGTAGCATTATTCTAATTTGTGACTTAGTAATAAGATATACAAAGTAAACTTAACAAAGCTCAATTATCAGAATTTGCTAGTGTCATAGGGTTTCCACTGAAATAATTACTTCTTACATGGAATCATTTGTTTATTAAAGACTACTAGGTCAGTATCTAGCACAGTTATCCTCAGAGGATTGAAAAAAAAACAGACATATCACTTATCAGAGTTTAGAAACATATATCAGACAACAGTCAGTACTTAAAGACATTTATCAATTAAGTACAGAATACACAATGAGATTAATTCTGTAAATACTGAGCATAAAGTCTGATAACACAGAACAAGACTAAGCAGATTTAGAGAAAGAACCTGAAACCATTCCAAGTTCATTTACCAATCTTGTAAAAGTAGCTTCACACAGTGGTTTTGTGAAGATATCTGCTAGTTGTTGATCTGTGGGAACAAAATGCAATTCCACTGTACCTTCATCCACATGTTCCCTGATGAAGTGGTACCTGATGCTGATGTGCTTTGTCATTGAGTGTTGAACTGGATTACCTGTCATAGCAATAGCACTTTGATTATCACAGTAAATAGGGATTTTGAAATATGTTAACCCATAATCCAATAACTGATTCTTCATCCAAAGAATCTGTGCACAACAGCTTCCTGCAGCAATATACTCTGCTTCTACAGTTGATGTGGAAATTGACTTTTGTTTCTTGCTGTACCAAGAAACCAATCTGCCTCCAAGAAATTGGCAGCTTCCACTTGTTCTTTTCCTATCAATTTTGCAACCTGCAAAATCTGCATCTGAGTAACCTATTAGTTTAAAATCTGATTCTCTAGGATACCATAATCCCAGAGCAGCTGTTCCTTTAAGATACTTAAAGAGTCTTTTTACAGCTGTTAAGTGAGGTTCTCTTGGATCTGCTTGAAATCTTGCACAAAGAAAGGTAGCATACATGATATCAGGTCTACTAGCAGTTAGATAGAGTAGAGAGCCAATCATACCTCTGTAGTCAGTAATATCTACTGATTTACCGGTATCCTTATCCAGTTTTGTCGCAGTGGCCATTGGAGTGGATGCACTTGAACAATCTTGCATTCCAAATTTCTTCAGCAAGTTTCTGATGTACTTGGTTTGACAAATAAAAGTGCCTTCCTCATTCTGCTTGACTTGAAGGCCCAGAAAATAGCTAAGTTCCCCCATCATACTCATCTGATATCTTGACTGCATTAGTTTGGCAAACTTTTTGCAAAGTTTGTCATTTGTAGATCCAAAAATGATATCATCAACATAAATCTGGACCAGAAGTAAGTCCTTTCCATGGTTGAGATAGAACAGTATTTTGTCTATTGTCCCTCGGTTGAATCCACTTTCCAGAAGAAACTGAGCTAAAGTCTCATACCATGCTCTAGGAGCTTGCTTAAGTCCATAAAGTGCTTTGTCAAGCCCGTAGACATAATCTGGATGTTTGGTATCTACAAAACCTGGAGGTTGTTCAACATATACCTCCTCCTCCAATTCTCCATTGAGAAAAGCACTTTTCACATCCATTTGAAAGACAGTAAACTTTTTGTGAGCAGCATAAGCCAAGAATATCCTTATGGCTTCTAACCTAGCAACTGGTGCAAATGTTTCATCATAATCAATTCCCTCCTATTGAGAATATTCTTTTGCAACCAGCCTTGCCTTATTCCTTGTAATTATGCCATCACTGTCAGTTTTGTTTCTGAATACCCACTTTGTACCAACAAAAGATCTATTCTTTGGTCTTGGCACTAGGGTCCAGACTTTGTTTCTTTCAAATTCATTCAACTCTTCCTGCATTGCTTGCACCCAATCAGCATCTTGAAGAGCTTCTTCCACTTTCTTTGGCTCAGTCTGAGAGAGAAAAGAATTGTAAAGACATTCATTTGAACTACATGTTCTAGTTCTGACACCTGCATCAGGATTTCCAATTATCAAATCAGGTGTATGTGATTTTGTCCACTTCCTTGCAGATGGAAGGTTTTCTCTAGAACTGGATGCTCCCACAAGATCCATGCTATTTTTATTTTCATTTTCGGATGCTCCCCCTGAAACTATGCTCTCTGAGTTGGATTCTTCAGTATTTAGATTTTTAGCACTATCAGAACTTGGCTTATCAGAACTTGAAGAGCCAGATGTATGTTCTGATGTTTCTTGAGATGTGGTAGGATCTTGACTATGCTCCCCCTGCATAGGTGCATCTTCCTTTGACGTAGTCTCCACAGTTTCAATAACATCAGAGTTTAATCCATCAGAGTTTACAATATCAGGACTTAGACTGTCAGGATTTTCTGTATCAGAATTTGAGTCTTCATTTTCAAATCTCAGCTGATCATGGTCAATGAAATCTTCAAGACCAGTAATCTTTTTGTCATCAAAAGAGACATTGATAGATTCCATGACCACTTTTGTTCTCAAATTATAGACTCTGAAGGCTTTTATGGAAAGTGGATATCCAACAAAGATTCCTTCATCAGCTTTTAGATCAAACTTTGATAGCTGTTCAGGATGAGTCTTGAGAACAAAACACTTGCATCCAAATACATGAAAATATTTCAGATTTGGCTTCTTTTTCTTCACCATCTCATATGGTGTTTTTCCATGCTTGTTAATGAGTGTTGCATTTTGAGTAAAACAAGCAGTCTGCACAGCTTCAGCCCAGAAATAGGTTGGAAGCTTTGCTTCTTCAAGCATTGTACGTGCAGCTTCAATGAGAGTTCTATTCTTCCTTTCAACAACTCCATTTTGCTGTGGAGTTCCAGGAGCAGAAAATTTCTGCTTTATTCCATGGCTTTTGCAGAACTCTTCCATTATCAAATTCTTGAACTCAGTGCCATTATCACTTCTTAAAACTTTCACAGAATTTTTGACCATTTTATCCAGATGTTTGATATGATCAATCAAGGTTGATGCAGTTTCACTTTTTGTATGCAAGAAATACACCCATGTGTATCTGGTGAACTCATCCACTATGACCAACGCATACTTCTTCTTTGCAATAGACATGACATTTACTGGACCAAATAGATCAACATGTATTAGATGATAAGGCTCAAGAATTGATGATTCGGTCTTGCTCTTGAATGAAGATTTTCTTTGTTTGGCTTTCTGACATGAATCACAAAGACCATCAGGAGCAAATACTGTGTTTGGCAATCCTCTCACGAGATCTTTCTTGACCAGTTCATTTATATTGTTGAAATTTAAATGAGAGAGTTTCTTATGCCAATTCCAGCTTTCTTCAATTGATGCTCTACTCATTAGACAGATTGCAGAACCATCAGTACTTGTTGAAAGCTTAGCTTCATAAATGTTACCACGCCTGTATCCTTTCAGAACAACTTTGCCTTTAGATTTACTCACAATTTCACAGTGTTCTTCAAAGAAATCAACATGATAACCTCTGTCACAGATTTGACTTATACTCAGTAGGTTGTCTTTAAGTCCTGAGACTAGAGCTACTTGTTTAATTATGACATTTCCAAGATTGATATTGCCATATCCCAATGTTTTTCCAATGTTGCCATCTCCATAAGAAACACTTGGGCCAGCTTTATCCACAAAGTCTGATAGCAGGGCCTTATTTCCAGTCATATGTCCTGAACATCCACTGTCCAGAACTAGAATATTTTTCCTGTTGCCCTGCAATCACAAAGACCACTAATTATTAATTTTAAGGACCCAGACTTGCTTGGATCCTTTGGCCTTATAAAGTTTGTTAACATTTGCAGCGGATTTAGCATCAGAGTTTATGTTAACATTTTTCTTATCAGAACTTACACTATCAGACTTTGAATCAGAATTTACACTAGAAGGAACAATGGAAACTTTCTTCAAAGAAGGTTTTATTTGATAATATTCATAGTATAAACTATGATATTCCTTACAAGTATAAATGGAATGCCATAAACTACCACAATGAAAACAAGGATTTTGTGGTTTGTATCTAATAGACTGACTCTTAACTCCTGATTTTGAAGGTAAGGAGTTAATATTCTTATTCTTCCTGCAAAAAGAAGCCAGATGGTTAGAACTTCCACAGTTATGACATGTTTTCCTAGGAACATCAGGAACAGGTTTATAATCATTGCTTTTATTCACACCTTCCTTTCCATTCCTATTTTTCCTAGGTGATTTTACCTTGTTTGCATTCTTGACATCTTTCAGCTTATGCTTAAGCTGCTTCTTTGTCATTAAGCCTATGTTCACTTCAGCTGTCTTTTCCTATTTTAGTTTATCAGAAGTTAATTTCTTTGTAACTTCTGATTTTTCATTTTCAGACTTTACAGTTACAAACTTAACAGGTTTTAACTTTGGCTTTTGTTTATCAACAGACTTAATTTCTTCAGTTCCTTTATCTTTCTTATCTTCTCCATAACCTAAGCCCTCTTTCCAGTTTCCACTACTTAGCAAATTTTGAGTTGTTTTGCCAGAGTTAGTCCAAGTCCTGATAATCTCTCTTTCCTTTTCTAACTCAGTTTTTAGAGATTCATTTAATTTTAGCACTTCATTCCTAACATAAAAAGCATCATCTCTATCCTTCTGAGTTTGATGGAACATGACTAACTCTTTTTCTAAGAAATCATTTCTTTTCTTAAATGCAAGATTTTCAGAAGTTAATCTTTCACATGTTAAAGTTTGATCTCTATAGCTAACAAACATGGTTTTAAGATATCTTCTCAACTCATTAATATCATCAGTATGAAAAGCATAAGTAGTCTGAGATACCTTTGTTTCAGCAGCTTCAGAACTGCTCTCAGCACTTTCTTTATCAGCATTTGCCATCAATGCATAGTTTTCCTCACTTTTAGAGTCTGAGGTGTCTGTCCAGCTTTTCTGCTTTGTGACAAGAGCCTTGCCTTTGTCACCCTTTACCTTCTTGCAGTCAGGAGATATGTGGCCTTTCTCACCACAGTTATAGCATTTAACATTGGTGTAATCTCCTCTGTCAGACTTTCCTCCTCTGCCTTCAGATCTTCTGAAATTCTTCTTATCAGAACTTATGCCTTTCCTGGAAAACTTCTTTCCCTTCCTGAACTTCCTGTATGTAATCTTTGTGATTCCTTTCACCATAAGAGCACACAGCTTCATCATCTCCTCATCAGCATCAGTCTCAGGCAAGCTTTCAGAATCTGAGTCATCATCACTCTCAGAACTTGATGACTCGGTATCAGACTTTATGGAAAGAGCTTTTCCCTTGTCTTTCTTTGAGGAAGCTGCTTTGGGGAATTCTTCTTCAGCCTTAAGAGCAACTGTCCTTGACTTTCCTCCTTTCCTCTTGCTTCTTTGTTCCATCTCCAGCTCATGAGTCTTGAGCATTCCATAGATTTCGTCAAGAGTTGTTTCATCAAGATTGTAGTTGTCTCTTATTGTCGTTGCCTTCAAATCCCAGCATTCAGGAAGAGCTAACAGGAACTTAAGGTTTGAATCTTCAAGATCATACTCTTTATCAACCAATGACAAATCATTCAAAAGTTTGACAAATCTATCATATAAATCATTCAATGACTCATTAGTCTTTGAGTCAAAGTGTTCATACTCTTGAGTGAGTATTGTCTTCCTGTTCTTCTTAATTGTGTCAATTCCCTGACACCTTGTTTCCAGAGCATCCCATATCTCCCTAGCAGTCTTGCAGTTGATTACCCTGTTTGACATTACATTATCAATGGCACTATGCAGTAAGTGTCGTACCTTAGCATCCTTAGCAATTGATGCTATGTCTTCAGCAGTATAATCACTCTTCTCCTTTGGTACGGACTTTGCTGCTTCACCTGCAACTGCAACAGCGAGTTTGGTTGGTTTGTGAGGACCTTCCTTGATTCTATCAAGGTATTCTGGATCTGTTGCTTCCAGGAACATGGTCATCCTTACCTTCCATATGGGATATTCAGATGCTCTCAGTATGGGAACTTTGATGGTCTCATACCGACTCTGAATTTGTGTCTTTGGTGGTTCCTCAGTTTTGGTAGGCTTAGTTGGAGTTTCTGTGTCCGACATGATTGTGTTTGGATCTTTAACTGTATGTATGTTAACAAATAGGCTCTGATACCAATTGTTATGTCACATACACACTGTAAAGGGGGTGAATACAGTGTATAGTACACTCAAATCGAACTTTAAGAACTTAAGTAACAGAAAACAAACTTTATTGAAACAATAAACTCTGTTACAGTATGGAACTGTTACCTCTCAGTGATGAACAAATATCACGAGAGCTGCTAGGGTTACAATAAATAATCTTCTCTAATAATGATAACACTTTTAGTGTAAACCCTATATCTGTGTTTATATACTACACAGTTACAAGATAATCGCTAATTGATATGGAATATAATTTTGCTTCCTAAAATATATCAATCAGATATCTTTTCTTCCAAGTATTCCATTCTTTACAAAATTTCTTCTTCATGCATATCTCTTCTTATGTTTATCTTGATCTTCTTTCCTTTAATCAGCTACTGTCCTTATCTGATTGTCCTTCAGCACTTAAGTTCTGATATCTATCTTCTGACGATTATCTCCTGATAACATATGTACTGATATCCTTAAGTCCTGACTTCCAGTATAAGTACTGATCAACAGTTAAGTACTGATTTATCCTGTTCAAGTAAGATCTGAAAGCTAAACATAAAACATATTAGCCATGACATTATCAAATATATCTAACATAACTGTGATGGAGTAGGACACTTTGCAGCTAATTGCCGAAAGCCTAGGGATGAGAAGAAACAAGACTTGATCATCAAGAAAAAGAACTAGGATGATACACCAGAATCAGATGATGAAGTCAATTATGCTCTCATGGAAAATGCTGACACTGAGGATAACACTGCTGAATTAAAGGTACCCAAACCACACTTGCTTTTGATACTGATAATATTTATGAGTTAGGACTATTTCTTAAATCTCTACATGTTAGTTATATGGATCAAACACTTGAGAATGCTAGGATTAAGAGTGAAAACCTTGATCTTAAGAAAAGAAATAATTACCTATAAACTGAGTTGATTTTAATGCTAGAAACTCGAACGGAAAGAGATGATGCTTTGTATGTTAAAGAAAAATTGTTAGAAAAGCATGCTTATCTAGAAAAAGAACTAGCTAAAGAAAGAGCAGTGATTAAGCTTTGGACTAGTTCAGGAAAAACAACTCAGGGTTTAATAGAAAATGAATATTGGGGATCAGGATTAGGATATGCTGATAAGACTAATTTTGATAAGAAAAATAAAAAGGAAGTTGAGAGAGTTAAACCAGTAAATACTGATACAAAGGTAAAACTGAACAAGTCTCAGTTAAAACCTATTAATTTTAAATTAAGTGCTGATACTGTTAAGTCGGTTAATGAGAAAAGATCAACATCAGCATACAAGTCAAATTTATATACTGACAAGTGTGAACATGTTCATGCAAAATCAGTAAATGTTGGTTTAATGACTCAGAAACAGCTTAAGAAAAAGCTGAAGGATTTTAAAATGAAAAATAAGAAAAAACAGCCTAGAAAGAAGAGGAATGCAAAAGAAGGTGTGAATAAGGAGAACAATTATAAACTCATCTCTAATGCACCTAGAAAAGTCTGTTTTAAATATGGTAGTACTAATCATCTTGTTGTTGCTTGCAGGAGGAATAAAGGGATAAATATTGTTCTTTCTAAGTCAAAGTTTAGGAATAGAACAGTTAGATATAAATCACAGATTCCATGTTTTCATTGTGGTAGAGTTTGGCATTCAATTTACACATGTAAAGAGTATCACAGTTTGTATTATGACTATTATGAACTAAAACCCTCTTTGAATAAATCTAAAATAGATTCTGCATGTGTAAATTCTGATATTAAGAATGTTAGCATAAACTCTGATTCAAAGTCTGATGCTGTAATTGTTAAGAAACTTAAAAGGCCAAAGGATCCAAGCAAGTCTGGGTCATTAAAAACACTAATTAATTGTTAAATCTGATTGCAGGGTAACAGGAAAAATTCCTTAGTCTTGGAAAGTGGATGCTCAGGACATATGACTGGAAATATATCCCTACTATCAGAGTTTAATGAAGAGGTTGGCCCAAATGTTTCTTATGGAGATGGAAACTTAGGAAAGATTTTGGGATATGGCAAGATTAAACTTGGAAATGTCATCATTGATAATATAGCTCTGGTTGTAAGACTCAAACATAATATGATCAGTGTGAGTCAAATCTTTGACAGAGGATACCATGTGAACTTTTATGAGGAACATTATGAAATTGTTAGTAAATCAGATGGCAAGATTGCCATGACTGGTGTTAGATATGGTAATTTATATGAATCCCAGGGTCTCCACAAATACTGATGATTCTGGAGTATGTCTGCTTAGTAGAGCATATGTGGAAGACAGCTGGAACTAGCATAAAAGACTTTCTCATCTCAATTTCAACAACATCAATGAACTTGTGAAGAAAGATCTTGTGAGAGGATTTCCTAATGCAGTATTTACTCCTGATGGCTTATGTGATTCATGCCAGAAAGCCAAATTAAGAAAAACATCTTTCAAGAGTAAAACTAAATCCTCAATTCTTGAACCATATCACTTGCTACACATTGATCTTTTTGGTCCAGTAAATGTAATGACCATTGCAAAGAAGAGGCATGCCCTTGTTATTGTTAATGAGTATACAAGATACACATGGGTGTATTTTCTGCACACCAAGGATGAAACATCGTCCATTCTTCTTGCTCATGTAATGAAACTGGAAAAAGGATCAGCTCACAAAGTCAAAATCTTTAAAAGTGATAATGGAATTGAATTCAAGAACAATACTATGGAAGAGTTCTGCAAGTACAAGGGAATCAAACAGGAATTTTTTGCCCCTGGAACTCCACAGCAAAATGGAGTTGTTAAAAGAAAGAATAGAACTCTCATAGAAGCTACAAGAACCATGCTTGAGGAAGTTAAAGTGATTACCTACTTCTGGGCTGAGGCTGTGCAAACTGCTTGCTTCACACAAAATGCAACATTGATAAAAAAAGAATGGTAAAACGCCATTTGAGATGGTGAAGGGAAAGAAGCCAAATTTGAAATACTTTCACATTTTTGGCTGGAAATGTTTTGTTCTCAAAACTCATCTAGAACATCTTACTAAATTTGATCTAAAAGCATATGAAGGCATTTTTGTTGGATATCCATTGTCAACAAAAGCCTTCAGAGTTTATAATTTGAGAACAAGGGTGGTCATGGAATCTATTCATGTATCTTTTGATGACAAGAAGATCACATGTCTAGAGGATACAGATAACCATGAAGAATTGAGATTTGAAAATGAAGTACCATATGCTGAGCAGTTGACTCCTGACATTTTGTCAGATCCTGATAATCTGACAAATCCTGATACAACAAATCCTGACATTACTTTAAACTCTAATGAGCCACATGATAGTGGAAACTCTGCAAGAACTGAAGCATATATTGAGGGGGGAAACATGATTCACATCAGGGGTCAAGTGATTTAAATCAAGAAACTTCAGTAGATACTCCATCAGACTCTGATTTCTCAAATACTGATGAAGCAAACACTGATAGTACTGGAAATACTAATTCAGGGGGAGCATTTGGAAATAACAGTGGTACAAGACAAAGTGAAACAAGAGACTTCATGGATCAAGGGGAGGTTCTACCTCAAGAAGTCAACTTCCTTCTGCAAGAAAATGGACTAAGTCACATACACCTGACTTGATCATTGGAAATCCTGATAGTGGTGTAAAAACTAGAAGAGCCACTGAGAATGAATATCTATGTCATTCTTTTCTATCTCAAACAGAACCCAAGAAGGTTGAAGAAGCTCTGCAAGATGCTGATTGGATCGCAGCAATGCAAGAGGAGTTAAATGAATTTGAAAGGAACAAAGTCTGGACTTTTGTACCAAGACCTAAGAACATATCAGTAGTTGGTACAAAGTGGGTGTTTAGAAACAAAACTGACAGCGAGGGCATTGTTATTAGAAATAAAGCAAGCCTGATTGCAAAAGGCTATTCACAGCAAGAAACTATTGATTATGATGAGACTTTCAATCCAGTTGTAAGACTTGAGGCAATCAAAAATTTTCTGGCTTATGCTGCTCACCCACCGATACGAGTTGGTGCCTAGTTCACCTTTACTCCGAACTTCATGTGAACATTGTCCGTGATTAACCCACACAGATCGGTCTAAGAGCCTAACAATAAGGTTCCAAAGGTTGCTTGACTCGTTGCACGAAATGAAACAAAGTAAAACAATGTGGCAAGAAAAATGCGAAATAACAATATAAACGAGTCAAGGCAACAATAATCCAAGAAAAAGGAATTCGAAATAAAAACGAAAATGCGTACAAATAGGTACACATTGAGTATAATAAGCTCACAATTTTAGAATAATAGATCAACAATAAATTCAACGAATATTTTATTATAAAAAAGAAAAAATTAGGGAATTCATACCTCGAGTAGTTAATAAACTAGCCCAACAATGTTAAGGTAATCTGCTAAGAGACTTGAGACAACACTCCTTATTCAATCTAAAGACCAATTTAATAGCTAAATATAAGTACATCTATCTGTAAATGTACTAGTACAACCCAATTTATTTTAAAACAAACTATCACCAACCCTTCACAGCATTATACGATAGCTACTAGTATCCTCAAATATGAAAATAATATTAGTAATATCAAAAATAAAATAATCGTGAACTTAGCCGCTAAATATTTTCAGAGACAATAAATTCAAAGGACGCTATTAACAACATATGATCAAATACATACATTAATTCACCTTAAAAGAATATCATATGAATGTTAAAATGCATGAAAATGGTAAGTAACATATTCTCGAAAAATAAATAATTAACTACTTGTCCGGAACATAAATTGATACGGATATGTAATCTTGTTTATAAGATATAAATTCAAAACCTTCTCACAAATAGAACAAAATATATAAAAAATAAATAATGATTTAGTATTAAATACACTTAATTAGTGTGTTGAGACAGTTGGGAACCACGGACTTGGGGTGTTACTACGTTTTACGATAAAGATTACGAAAAGAAAATCACCTTGTTAATGGTTGATTCCACGCTCTTCTATTGTATTCCCAAATTCCCTTGAGCGAAGTGTGGCCTCCATCTTCTCAAGTTATCCTCTCTTCTTGCTCCTTGGTGGCTACAATATGTTTTCACATCCTACCAAGCAAGAAGAGAATAAGAATATATATAGGCTACAATAAGGACCATGGATAATTAGGTTGGGTCTTCTAATTACATCTTGAGCCTAGCCCAATGTAATTAAATATTAATTCAATCCACTAAAGAATTAATATATGCACTACTTTTCCTAATACCGCAATTTAATTAATTCGGTTCCAATATTATTTGCTTATTAAATTCCCCATATTTAAAATATCACATGTCCATTAATTAAATAAATTACTGATAATTTATTTAATTAATATCGTTTATCCTTGATCATCCACTCAACCTTTATTTAATTATGCCAGAATAAATTCCACCTGCAGGGTTTCACATAATTAAATCTTTTTGAGTTTCAAGGGGACATCATTAACCCGAATATTATCGGGACATGGATTCCTTCAATAAATAATATCCGCCATGTATATAATTCCATCACCCAAAATATAATGATATAATTCAAAAGAATTACTTCATTTATAAATCAAGGCATGTTAATAATATACACGTGTCAATTATTATTTCCGGATTAAGAACCTAAGCATTAATAATAACATAGAATCTTAGTTCTCCTTCTTAATCAGTATTAAGGGAATAATTCTAAATTTGATCATGTTCAATATACACAAAGTATACTAGTATTATTTATTAGTCAATATAAACTAATCTAAATAATACTACAGCCATACCAGTGGATTGTCCAACACCACATGTGCTGTGAACCTTATTATATTATATAACTGTATTTAACAATCTAATATTATGTATCCCATTTGATACTAGATTGTTCACAATATATAATATTAGACAACATGTAAACATTCAAATGATTCTCAATTAAACTGGCCAGAAATAAATGTATATACTTCAAATAAATATTTTCAGTATACACTAACAATCTCCCACTTATACTCAAAATATTCTATGTGTATATCCGTGTTTATTTAATCCACTATTACATAAAAATCTATGTGTCCATCCATCTGACTCCTGTCGCTTCCACATGCTTGTCAAAAATCTTGGCTGGCAAGCTCTTTGTGAAAGGATCTGCCCGGTTGTCTTCTGATGATATGTGAGCCACAACTATATCCCCTCGCTTTACGATTCCTCGTATGAGATGATACTTACGTTCAATATGTTTAGCTGCTTTGTGGTCTCGCGGTTCCTTTGAATTTGCCACAGCACCGGTGTTATCACAATACACTGTTAAGCTCCTAGGCAAATTAGGTACCACATCTAAGTCCAAAAGGAAGTTCCTGAACCATACAGCCTCCTTGGCAGCCTCAGAGGCCGCCACGTACTCGGCCTTCATGGTGGAGTCTGCAATGCATTTCTGCTTTACACTCCTCCATATAACGGCTTCACCTCCCAAAGTAAAAACATATCCCGAGGTTGATTTCCTCTTATCCCTATCTGATTAGAAATCTGAATCAGTATATCCCAAAGGAAATAGATCTGAGGCCTTGTAAATTTACATATACTCCTTAGTCCTTCTCAGGTACTTGAGTATAGTTTTTACTGCACTCCAATGTTCCTGACCAGGGTTCGACTGATATCTACTAACCATGCCTACAACAAAGCAGATGTCAGGCCTCGTACATAACATAGCATACATTAAGCTTCCACATGCTGAAGCATAAGGAACTACTTTCATGCTCTCTATATCCTTAGGTGTCGAAGGATACTGCTTCTTAGATAGAGTAACTCCATGCTTAAAAGGTAGAAAACCTTTCTTGGAGTTCTGCATATTAAAACGAGCTAATACTTCATCAATGTAGGGCTCTTGAGATAAAGCCAACATCCTTTTCTTGCGATCCCTTATAACTTTGATCCCAAGGATGTATGCCGCTTCACCTAAGTCCTTCATGTCAAATTGTTTGAACAACCATGCCTTTACTGATGACAACATCTCAACATTATTTCCAATGAGTAAAATGTCATCTAAATATAGTACTAGAAAAACCACTGCATTACCTTCACTTCTCTTATACACGCACGATTCGCTTGGACTTTGATCAAATCCATATGACTGGACTGCCTGATCAAAATGAATATTCCAGTCTCTAGAAGCTTGTTTAAGTCCATAAATAGACCTCTTAAGCTTACATACCAGATGCTCTTGGCCTTCCTTAATGAATCCTTTTGGTTGCTGCATATAGATGGTTTCTTCAAGACTTTCATTAAGGAAAGCTGTCTTGACATCCATTTGCCAAATCTCATAATCGAGATGAGCTGCTATAGATAAAAGAATAGGGATTGACTTAAGCATGACTACCGGTGAAAAGGTTTCCTCATAATCGATACCTTCTTTCTGAGTATACCCTTTCGCAATAAGTCTTGCTTTCCAGGCTTTCACCTTTTTATCTAATCCCCTCTTTTTCTTGTAGATCCACTTACATCCAATAGGTTTTATACCTTTGGGTGGTTCCACGAGCTCCCAGACCTGATTAGAATACATTGATTCTATCTCAGATTCCATCGCCTTTTGCCAAAGATCCGCATCTTTGTCTTGTACTGCCTCTTCGTATGTACGGGGATCATCATCATGTTCACCAGAGACCAAGTCTGAAGATTCTCCTAAAAACATGAATCTATCAGGCTGTTGAACAACCCTCCCACTACGATGAGGCACTGGTACGGTATTAGTGACAGGTTGTACATTTTGTTGTGGTTGTTCTACTTGTACTACAGCTTCATGGGTATTACCTGTCCCTCCCACTAGTTCCTCTAAAACGACAATACTCATGGGTTTGTGATTTATTATATATTCCTCCTCTAAGAATCTTGCATTGGTGCTAACAATGTCATCCCGATTCTTCGGACTATAAAATAAATATCCTTTCATTCCCATGGGGTAGCTTACAAACAACTTTACTTCTATACGAGATTCTAACTTAGTCGCGTTCTTGTTCAGCACATGTGTTGGACAACCCCATATTCGAATATGTCTTAGACTCGGTTTATCCCCGGTCCACAATTCTAAGGGGGTTTTAGGAACCGACTTAGAAGGTACTAAGTTCAGAAGATAAGCTGTTGTCTCTAAGGCATGTCCCCAAAACGACTTGGGTAAATCCGAATAACTCATCATCGATCTAACACTCTCTAAAAGAGTTCGGTTCCTTCTCTCTGCTACATCGTTCTGCTGGGGTGTGCCTGGTGCAGTTAACTGGGATTCTATCCCATTTTCTGATAAATATTACCTAAATCCTCCAAGCAAGTATTCGCCACCACGATCTGATCGTAGTGACTTGATACTTTTATTAAGTCGCTTCTCCATTTTAGTTTTGTACTCTTTGAACTTATCAAAGCACTCAGACTTACGGCGCAACAAATAAACGTACCCATATCTAGAATAATCATCAATGAAAGTGACGAAATATTCATAACCACCTCTTGCTTGGATATTCATGGGTCCACATAAATCAGAGTGAACCAATTCTAACAGTTGTTTGGCTCTATTCCCCTTTGCCTTGAAAGGCCTATTAGTCATTTTACCTTCTAAGCAGGATTCACAAACTGGAAATGGCTCCACTGCCAATGAGCTTAAAGGCCCATCTACTACCAGTCTTTGAATCCTCCTCAAGTTAATATGACCTAATCTCAAGTGCCAAAGATATGTTTAGTTCATACTAGAAGGTTCCTTTCTTTTATTAGAGTTAGTAGATGTGTTGTTCAATGCCCTAAATTGCAGTTGCAGTGCAGGTTGACTAGGATTAATTATATACAAATTGTCTTGCAATGTACTAGAACATATAATTCGTTTATTCATCATAATAGAAACATTACGATCCAAACAAACATTATAACCATCCAAAGCAAGTTTAGAAATCAAAATTAAATTCCTTCTAAAAGAAGGTACATAAAGACAATTGTTCAAAACCAAAATCCTATCAGAACCAAAAGATAAATGAATAACTCAACTGCAACTACTGCTACTTTCGTAGCATCTCCCATGAACACGTATATCTCACCATCTCTAAGCATTCTGGATAGCCGGAACCCCTGCATAGAATTACAAACATGATCAGTGGCTCCTGTATCTACACACCAAGTGCTCGTAGATATAGCCGCTATAAATGTTTCTGTAACTAGAGAAAGAGACATACCAGTATTATTTGTCTTCTTAGGAAGAGGACAATCATGTTTCCAGTGACCTGACTGTTTGCATCTGAAGCACTTTCCCTTAGGTTTTTTCACACCACCCTGAACTCCCACTGCCTTCACAGCTTTCTGTGTCTGAGTCTTTTTCTTCTTCTTAATACCTTTCGGTTTGGAGGAAGAACCTTTCTCAGCCACATTCACTTGAACACTCTGCCGAAATAATCCTTCAGCTGCCTGAAGTTCTGTCAGTAGTTCCGCGAGACTATACTGCCTCTTGTTCATGTTGTAATTCAAGCGGAACTGCTCAAAACTCTTGGACAAGCTCATAAGGATAATGTCAATCTGGGTTTCCCCGTCAAGTTCAGCACCAAGGATCTCTATCTCATTCAGATGTGACATCATCTTGAGAACATGATCCCTTACAGGTGTGCCTTCAGCCATCTGAGTGTTCATTAAAGCCTTCATGGCTACTTTCCTAGCAGCCCTATTCTGATCTCCAAAAAGTTCCTTGAGATTAAAGAGCATATCTGAAGCAGTGGCCATAGACTGATACTGATGCTGTAAAACACCCGACATTGCTGCCAGAATGTAACATCGCGACATCTCATCAGCCTTAATCCACCGTTTATAATACTCTTTCTCATCTTCAGGAGCATCAGCAGCAGGCTGATCAGGCTTGGGTTCATAAGTGCAAAACTTGTACTCCTCAGCAGTCAACACAATGTCCAAATTTCATTTCCATTCAATATAGTTAGGTCCGGTAAGTTTGTTATCCTTAAGTATGGTGAATAGTGGATTAAAGCCCATTTTATCCTGAGAATCATGCATAAAAACATCACATAAGGGTGTATTAATTATTAAGAGCCATTGATTTCTCTAACAATTATTAAAATTAAATGCACTAACATCTAAACACCATAAGTTTCTGGTACGCCACGATGTGTGACATGTATACCACCTAATTTTGTTTAAATGTTACTTCGGTCCTATTACTAAACAATATGCCACGTTGGGGTGGACTATATTATTTTTCATAGCTAAGTGTATACCATCATCAAATCTTAAATTATTCGAAATCTATGGAACTTGGTACGCCATGATGGGCGGCGTGTATACCTTCCAATATTCGTAATTTTACTTTGAATAGAATACTTCAATTCAATATTCATCAATGGTTTGATTTCCAGGTAGTAGAGGAGTCACATCGGTCTCGCTTAATACCCACAGCCTTACAAGTTCGATGAACCCGTTTTTGACAAAATCGCCCCATATCAGAAATAAAGAAAATTCATATTTATTCCTTTTTAAAATTTATTAATTTAAGAAGTTTGTTCTAGTAATTTCTATAACATTCTAGACACCATAAATTACATGCCACGATGGGTGACGTATATATAATTTATATTCGTCTTTATGTTAAATTACATACAAACAATAATGGAGACCATGGGATTTAATTTCATATTAATTCCCTCTCCCACTTAGAATTTTTATTAAAATTGAGGAATTTTAAAATTAAATGGGGCCCTATGTCGTTACAATTATGTCTAACATGCATTCAAAATACACACATAATTTTAGCAACATATAACATTTAATTAAAGCAATAAATAAAATTTATGTCCATGTCGTCTTAATTATGTTAAACATGCAATTTTAAAGGAATTACACACAAAATTAACGACACACATAATCAATAAATTTAAAGCAATAAATAAAAAATTAATGGAAAAAATTAAAATAAATTTTCCACTATTATGGCCCTTTGAAAAAAAATCCAGCTCTCGAGAAAAAGATTTCTGCCGCCAGCACCTGTTGCGCATGCCAGACCTGCCTTACAGCCAATCTGGGTGTGTTGCGCTGGTACGGCCTGCGTTACAGCCAAAATAGGCATGTTGCGCAGGTTCGGCCTGCGTTACCGCCATAACTTCACCTGTTGCGCAGGTCCGGCCTGCGTTACCCCTGTTTCTCCAGATTTTGCACGCGCTAGCCGCCAGTTCCCTTTCTGTTGAGTTTTGTTTTGGTTTATTCAATCCGAACACCAACAACAGCCCCTTGTAATTACACAGCGGAACAAAAAACCACCGGAATTGATTTCCGATCGCACATAATTATTACAAAAAAATAGATCTAATACAAAACTAATTTTGTAAAATCTATTCTAACACGATCAACCCTCGTGTAAATTACAACCACGATTAAACCACATGGAAACCAAAACAAAAAATTAACCACGATTAAACCACGTGGGATCCAAACACATAATTAAAATATACATGGCCATAATAGTGGATTAACAACCTGCATCAAAACCAATACAAGCAAAACACTATATACACGCATATATAATTACGACATGGACATTATATCATAAAACGTAGAACCCATTAACAGGCTCTTGATACCAATTGTTGAGAACCACGGACTTGGGGTGTTACTACGTTTTACGATAAAGATTACGAAAAGAAAATCACCTTGTTAATGGTTGATTCCACGCTCTTCTATTGTATTCCCAAATTCCCTTGAGTGAAGTGTGGCCTCCGTCTTCTCAAGTTATCCTCTCTTCTTGCTCCTTGGTGGCTACAATATGTTTTCACACCCTACCAAGCAAGAAGAGAATAAGAATATATATAGGCTACAATAGGGACCATGGATAATTAGGTTGGGCCTTCTAATTACATCTTGAGCCTAGCCCAATGTAATTAAATATTAATTCAATCCACTAAAGAATTAATATTTGCACTACCTTTCCTAATACCGCAATTTAATTAATTCGGTTCCAATATTATTTGCTTATTAAATTCCCCATGTTTAAAATATCACATGTCCATTAATTAAATAAATTACTGATAATTTATTTAATTAATATCTTTTATCCTTGATCATCCACTCAACCTTTATTTAATTATGCCAGAATAAATTCCACCTGCAGGGTTTCACATAATTAAATCTTTTTGAGCTTTCAAGGGGACATCATTAACCCGAATATTATCAGGACATGGATTGCTTCAATAAATAATATCCACCATGTATATAATTCCATCACCCAAAATATAATGATATAATTCAAAAGAATTACTTCATTTATAAATCAAAGCATGTAAATAATATACACGTGTCAATTATTATTTCCGGATTAAGAACCTAAGCATTAATAATAACATAGAATCTTAGTTCTCCTTCTTAATCAGTATTAAGGGAACAATTCTAAATTTGATTATGTTCAATATACACAAAGTATACTAGTATTATTTATTAGTCAATATAAACTAATCTAAATAATACTACAGCCATACCAGTGGATTGTCCAACACCACCTGTGTTGTGAACCTTATTATATTATATAACCGTATTTAACAATCTAATATTATGTATCCCATTTGATACTAGATTGTTCACAATATATAATATTAGACAACATATAAACATTCAAATGATTCTCAATTAAACTGACCATAAATAAATGTATATACTTCAAATAAATATTTTCAGTATACACTAACAGAGACTTTGGTATATACTCTCGTATCATCTCCTGATTAGTACTACTGTAACCAAATAAGAAAACAAGTACTCAAACTATAAAATAGCAAACTTTAAAATAATGTAATAGTTGTTAGTATAATCTTATGCGTGCAATAGTAACTTAATTAAATAGGTTACAAAAACCTCAACATTTATACCAAAAATATGTACTTAATTATGTAAATACTCAAAATATCATGCTCAGTGAGTAAGATAGAATTAATAAAATCTTTTATAATAATAAAAGTTTGAGAAATTAATAAGATATAAATGTCAGAAATTTTAATTAAAGGGGTACAATTTATAAAAACAGGACTCGGTATACTAGTACGTGGTTCAAGATGATGCAAAAATCCGCAAGCCTAATGACTTTACCAGAAAGTCAATTTACAAAGTTGTAAAATAGAAATCAATCACCTTATATACCAAATTAAATATTCTCATGGTATGTCACAATAAAAAAAACACTCGACAATTATATACCATAATAAGTAAACTAATATCAGGCCCCATTAAATATTAAAAGAGAATAAATAATTACCAAATTATACCAAGTCTTGTTATACCATCAATATCAAATTACAAGAAAAAGACGTTCAATAACATAAATAAAAGATACTGTTAAAAAAGTGAATAATAAAATGATGGCTTACGATATTTTGATCCGAGAAGTGTTGCACGAAAGAAATTGACAAATGGACAGTAAATCTGAATTTCTGAAAATATAAGAAACACAACTATCTTCAAAATAATATTATATATAACATAACTACCTAAATGATAATATTTAATATTATATATAATCACATGTACCTTGATTAAAAGGAGTCGAAGCAGGAATCTAGTTATGCCTTATAGGACTCAGAGTCTTGTCCCGTATATGCACCATGAATCACCACGTGCATATAAATATTAGTGCTTTATATTAACCCAAATCATGAAACATGTAAATAATTAATATATTTAGAATTTGGATCCTCACCTCTCTCCGGATGCTATAAATGCGGTTGTACACCTTTTGTAGGTGTATTCACTATGATATTTACAAGCCTCTTTAGATAACTATAGCCCGAGTAGAAAGAGGTTAGAGAAATATTATCTAAAAACTGATTTAATCTTATCAATATAATTTAAGATTTTAACTAGAACTCCGCTTCTACAATCTAGATGCTTCTGGAATTAAAATATAAACCAATATGAATTTTGTTATAATTTATATAACTTAAATTAAGTGCTAAAATAATTTGAATAAAATATTGGGGTATTATATCCCCCCCCCCTTTAAATAATTCTGTCCTCGAAATTCAAATAGCTTCCTAGGTTCGAAAAGGTATGGATATTTTGTGCAAACATTGTCCTCCATTTCCCATGTAGCCTCTCGAGCATCATAATTTTTCCAAATAATCTTCACAAAAGGAATCATTTTTTTACGCATAACTCTTTCTTCTATCTCCAATATAGCTTCAGCTTCCTTCTCACAAGATAGATCCTCGTCAAATGTGTCTAAAGGATACTGAACAATATGATGCGAATGATATGCATACTTTCTCAAAATTGATACGTGAAATACGTTGTGCACTCGCGATAACTGAGGTGGCAATGCAACTCTATATGCTACTGCTCCAACCTTCTCAAGAATATCAAATGGACCAATATATCTCGGACTTAATTTATCTTTCTGACCAAAATGTTGAATACCCTTCGTCGGAGATACCGTAAGAAATACCTTATCTCCAACCTTAAACTCATACTCTCATCTACCCTTATCTGCATAACTCTTTTGTCTAGATCGAGCTTGCCTAAGCATCTACAGAGCAAATGATACTTTTATCAGTAGTTACCTAAACTAAGTCAGGACTATCTAAAAGCTTTTCTCCCACTTCATTCCAACAAGTCGGTATCCTACACCTACATGCCTCAAAAGGAGCCATACCAATGCTCGCCTTCCAACTATTGTTGTACACAAATTCAACCAACGGTAAATACTCATCTCAATTTCCAAACCATTCTAATGCACAAGCTCGTAACATATCCTCCAAAGTCTGAATCATCCGCTCTGACTGCCATCTGACTAGGGATGAAAAGATGTACTATAGTTTAACGTGGTACCCCATGCCTTCTGAAATCCCTGCCATAATTTTGAAGTGAATCTCGGATCTCTTTCAGACACAATTGAAACTGGAATACCATGAAGTCTAACAATCTCATTCCTGTATACTAGTGTTAAACTCTCCAAAGACATGTTTCCACGAATCGCCAAAAAGTGAGCAGATTTAGTAAACATATCCACAATCACCCATATCGCATCATTCTTCTTCAAAGTTTTCCGTAATCCAATTACAAAATCCATGCAAATGTTCTCCCATTTCCAAGTAGGCAATGCGAGAGGCTGTAATAATCTAGTTGGGCTCTGATGTTCAATGTTCACCTGTTGACAAGTCAAGCACTTTGAAACAAACTCAGCTATGTCACACTTCATACCATTCTACCAAAAGTGAACCTTTACATCATGATACATCTTCGTCTCACCCGAATAAATCGAGATTGGAGATTGATGGGCTTCCTTCAATAATTCCTCTCTAAGTTGCTTATTATCAGGCACACACAATCGGCTACCTTTCCAAACAATACCATGTTCGTCAACGTGATCTGGTTGTTTTCCTAATTTTATGCTCTGTATAAGATACCATATGTCTCCATCACCATATCGAGTTGCCTTTATCATAGAGATAAGACCAGGCTCGACATACATACTTGCTAATATACCATATGCGCTTTCACGATAAAACTCCAAGCCAAACCTTTCAATCTTGTGCTAAAGAGGTCGCTGATGTGTCAATAATGCTTCCAAATTCCCAGAATTCGTTCTACTTAATGCATCTGCAACCTTATTAGCTTTTCCAGGGTGATACTGAATACTCACGTCATAGTCTTTTAAAAGTTCATTCCATCGCATGTGTCTCATGTTAAGCTCCTTCTGTGCAAAGATATACTTCAAGCTTTTCTATGCAAAGATATACTTCAACCATCTTCAAAATAATATTATATATAACATAACTACCTAAATAATAATATTATATATTATATATAATCACATGTACCTTGATTAAAAGGAGCCAAAGTAGGAACCTAGCTATGCCTTATAGGATCAGAGTCTTGTCTTGTCTTTGCACCGTGGATCACCACGTGCATATAAATATTAGTGCTTTATATTAACCCAACTCACGAAACATGTAAATAATTAATATATTTAGAAGTTGGATACTCACCTCTCTCCAGATGCTATAAAACGCGGTTGTACACCTTTTGTAGGTATATTCACTATAATATTTATAAGCCTATTTAGATAACTATAACCCGAGTAGAAATGGGTTAGAGAAATATTATCTAAAAATTGATTTAGTTTTATCAATATAATTTTAGATTTCAACTAGAACCCCGCTTCCACAATTTAGATGCTTCTATAATTAAAATATAAACCAATATGAATTTTATTATAATTTATATAACTTAAATTAAGTGCTAAAAAAATTTAAATAAAATATTGGAGTATTATAATATTACTCACACAGATACAACCTTAACTGCAATAAATATTAACAACTATTAGTATGTTTTCCATTTACGATGATTTATCAAACTACAAAACTTACCACTAAAAAATATAGTCAAATAAGTACTAGTTTTGATAAATTTACTAGTGTATTTTATGTATTTTGAAATATTAGCAAAATGTGTGAGACTTTAAAATATTTGTTAAAATCTTCATTTAAATCAGTAAAATTTTACGAGATTTATCAACAACTCGGTTAAAATCCGCTTAGAATTAAAATCAGCTACAATCGTTTAAAATTCATCGATTATTATAAATGCTCTAAAGTCTAAATTCAATATAACTCTTAATCTTTTAAAATCTTTCTAAATTATACTAGAATTTGAATTATTTTTGAAAAACTTTATGAAATCATCAAGTCTCGACAAGATTTGTTTATCACTTTTGGTAAAATCCGCATACGATGAAAATCAACAATAATTTTTAAAATTCATGAATTGTTATTATTTATTTAAAATCAAAACCCCTGTTAGCCGGTTTTGAAATTTGATCAAAATGATCCATGATATTTTTTATTAGTGACTTCATTTCTCAAGCCTCGTAAATAAGTAAATCAAACATATAAGTATATCCTGTTTAGAATAGAGTGTGAGAAAAATAAGAGTTATGTATATGATGCCCTTATTCCAATTATTCTGAAAAATAAAAAATTTGTTTCTCCAACTTTGACTCTGTTTGGTATTGCTGTTACTGACAGCAACAACAACTTTTCGCTGAAAAGCAGTTAAAAAACTGTTTGTTAAATTTAAAAGCTGTTTTTCAGAAAAGTGTTTTTGACCTAAAAACTGCTGTTAGAGAAAGTAAGTTCCCTCATGCTTTTAGAAAAAGCTGCTTTTCAGCTGTTGCGGGAAGCAGATGATGATTTCACCATCAAACTTTACCAAAAGCATCATTAATTTTAATTTTTTGCATCAACACATATACGTATCAAAAAAATTATCAAACAGTCATCTGATTTTTACAACAGCACTTGCCGCACTTTTTCTAACAGCACAACAATTTTTAACAGTAATACCAAATAGAGCCTTAGTCTACGATAAATACAATGACTAATATATTCACATAATTAACTTCAATTTACAAATCATAAATTGGGTTTTGGAGAGCCAAAGGGGTCTTCAATATTCTTTAAACGATAAATTTGTCCTTCACCCGAGTTTTGTTAAAGAATGACTTTAATATTTTTTTATTAAAAAATATCGAATAGATAATACTATCTCAAGTCCTAACTCGAAAAGTAACCTTGTTAGATACATTGATAGATACCGATCAATCGCATTAAACCCTAACTCTAATTCATAAAATCCCCCAAAACACAAAAAAAAAATATAAATCTTTCGGCCGCGTTATTTTTCTATCCATAAAATCTCACTTTTCCCCTCAATTCCCCCCTTCTCTCTCTCACCTACTACTACGTCTTTCTCACTCTAAAACTCACTATATCCCCGTCGTCAAAATGGAATCGCCCCCGCCGCACCACCACCAACAACCACCGCACAACCACCAACAACCACCACAACACCTCCAGCAACAGCAACAGCAACAGCACCTCCATCACCAACAAGTAATGATGATGTCACCGCCGCTCAATTCGTACGCACAAATCCAAAACAACAACGGAAACACAAACATTAACAACAATAACAACAGTATGAACATTGATTCGGCGATGATGCAGCACGATCCGAACCGGTTCGCGTATAATTCGAGTGAGCCGAAGCCGTTAGAAGCGATTAATTCGCAGTATAGTGATGGATCGGCCGGGTTTGGTATGGAACCGGCGAGGAAAAAGAGAGGGAGGCCGAGGAAGTACTCGGCCGATGGCAACATTGCGCTTGGATTATCGCAATCGCCTGTTGGTGCGGTCGTGGTGGGAGGTCATGGAGATGGTAATTCTGGTGGTTCTGGGACTGGAGGTGTGGTTGCGGGAAC
This sequence comes from Apium graveolens, assembly GCF_009905375.1. Classification (NCBI taxonomy): domain Eukaryota; kingdom Viridiplantae; phylum Streptophyta; class Magnoliopsida; order Apiales; family Apiaceae; genus Apium; species Apium graveolens. Next base: position 97,590,613 of record NC_133651.1, read on the forward strand.
CGAGGGTTCGAAGAAAGGTAGAGGGAGGCCACCTGGATCAGGAAAGAAGCAGCTTGATGCTCTAGGTCTATACTCTATTTATTCTGTTGTACATATTAATAGCCTCTGACCAGAGGATTTTATTAATTTATCGAGATTATGAATACACTGTGTCTGACTGTCTGTTATGTAGATTTTATTAATTTATCGAGATTATAAATACACTTTGTCTGTTATGTAGGCTTTGGTTCTAGCAAGGACTAAATTTACTGTGAGAACTTAAGGATCACATTGTAAATAACCCAAAAGTAGTAGTTTTTACTACAGATAGATACTAGTTAAAATTGATCTTTTAATTACTGAATCATCAAATAATTGTGAGGACTTTGATGATTGACCCTGTTCTTCTAGTAAGTTGGTTCTCCACTGAATCACACTATGGACATTTTTATTTTTGTGCGACAAAACTTATCACCCTTTGAGGTTATTGATTTTATGAGCATTGATTTGTAAATGCTTTAAAAAAATTGTGGTGATTAATTGTTTGTATATTAATTGATTGTATTTTTGTGCAGGCACTTATGGAGTTGGATTTACGCCTCATGTGATTACGGTCAATGCTGGAGAGGTATATGTCTTAATTAAATTAATTTCGTCGCACCGATTATATTTTGTTGCTGTTAGTCTTTTGGTTTTTTGGTAAACTATAATTGTGTTATATTTAGAGAATTAAGAGTTTACGTTAATTGCTATTTTTGTATTTGGTCATCAATAGGTGACTATTATATTTCCCATATCTAGAGACTAGAGAATCAATGGGTTATCTTTTGATATTTTTAAATATTTTATCCTGGATACAAAATGCCAAATTGGAGGGGTAAAATTCAAACAATCATTTAAAAATCTAGTTTTCTTTTGTGTTTTTGTGCAACTAGTAGCCAAATTACAAAACTTTTACTTTTTGTAGATTCATTTTTAAAATTATAAATCATAGAACAACCTTGGGTATATCGTAAGTAGTTGTTTTTGAAAATCCAGTTTTTGTGATTTCTTTGTACAAAAGTAGCCAAATTACTAAATTTTCTTACACTGTGTAGAACCAGTGTCCAAATAAAAACAGCCTTTAGTATATTTTGTGCATTCAAAAAAATCCTGTCTTTTTAAATTTCTTTGTACAGCCAATATCCAAATTAAAACAGCCTCAAGTATATTTTGTTTACTTATAAAAATCCCGTCTTTCTTATTTCTGTGTACAACCAGTATCTGAATTAAAGTAAAAAATTCCTCTTGTGGAACGAGTAACCAAATTACAGAATGACCTTTAGGTATATTGTCTGCATTTAGGCAGGATATTAGCTTCTTGTGGTTGAAAAAGTAATGTTCTTTTACTATAAATTTGTGTGTCCCAATGTATCGTCAAATGGACTTCGGTACACAATATTTGGAGGTCAATTGGCAACCTCCAGCTTCAAAAAATTGGTCCATTGCAGACAACGTTCCCATCCAAATTTCTACAAATTTGTTGGCTTTTTAAAGATGATGAAGCTTGGAAATAGGATATCTTGAATCTGTAGTTTGTCAATTTCGATCTAGAACCCCATTAAGCTTTCCTATTCAAACCTCTAAAGTTCATTATTCTAATCAAATGTAATTTTTCAACAAAAATCAATCGAGCTTGAACCCATGTATTGAAGAATCCAACAATAAATTGAGGGATTGGGCTAGATGATTAAATATTAGAGATTTCTAAAAGGTGAAAACGATTGAATCAGCGTAAGGAAGGACTGGTCTTGTCAACTTTTACTTGTACCCTGCCACATCATCATAGAAGACCTAAAATATTATAGTTCATTGTTTATCCTGCCAAAAATGTTGTACCATGCAATCATAGGAACAATACTTAAAATAGAATATCAAAACCAGAATTTTATATTAGTCATCACTCATTAATCTAGAATTTATTAATTTAATAATCCCTCTGTTTTGATTTATTAGTCGTTCCGGAAAATTGTCCTTGTTTTTAAATATTAGTCGTTCTCTAAGCCTAATGCAACATTGTTAATCTTATTCCTTGATTACCCCTGTTTATTATACTTGCTCATTTGGAGCATTAATTATTACATAAGTTTTTTGAGGGCATTCAAGGAATTTTATACCTTATTAATTGTGATTCAGCTTTGTCAATGAGTTTTCTTAATATCTCTGCACTGACCTTAAACGACTGATAAATTAAAACAGAGGGAGTATTATATCTATATAGTCAAGAACTAAATCATTGATAATGTCGAAAGTTGGCCACTACCATTATCCAAAAAGGTAAATTTACACACTTTCAAGTTCTTTTTGATAGCTTTAAGAGCTACCAAAGTCAAGTTACAATACGAGGTTATAATTAATTGGAGAGAATTAAAACAAATATTATCGTGATGGAAATATGTCTTTGAGAGTCGGAAATGGGGTGTTGAGAATCAAATTTGATTGCTAAATTACCTCTAGTTTTCATCGTTGCCATTGATGTGATGTGGTTCGGGTCGTATGAGATTGGTGTATAGAGGAGTATGCGTGTGATGTGTTTCTTTCTTCATTTTAAAAACACTCGAGTTTTCATAGGTTCAAATGTTTATATATATTTGCCCTTAGCTTTTGACATTGTCACAATCATTTGGATGGAAATGTTGTAAGGTGATGCACACCCGAGTTTCGAGTTTTGAAGCAGTGGTTATAAAGGTAAGATCTTTAGATGATAGTGTACTAAAGTCTAAATGGCGATAAATTATTGTGATATGTTGGGATGCATACCGCAATTAACTTTTAATATATATGTAAAATTGTAAACTTTATGTGGTCTACAAAGAAATGCACAGGACTCGGGTCAAGTTATAATTATCTCATATCAGAGTGGTGTTAAAATTAGTGAATTTATCATGGAAAGAGGTGAAGATTCATGTTTTTAATGTAAACAAAGTCATGTACAACAAAAACGAACTTGATTAAGTCATTTGAACGTGATTGCATACGATGGCGTATATGTAATTAAAATTAGTTGATATTAGAGCAGAAGAATAATTAAATGGAGATTTCTACGAGGCCACTAACATGAAATTTAATAATTTTTCACCTAACGCTTTACACTTTTTCAATCGAAAGGTGTGAAGTGATACTATTACCCTTTTTATTAGAAATCATGAAAGCTTCATGAAGTTGGGTGGAAAGTTTTGGGTAAGTAATTAATAGGCCGTAAATTTTCATTAGAATTATATTTGATATTTTCTTTTTGTTATTAATAAAAGTGATTACTAATTTTAGATGAAGCATAAGAAAGAGAACGATGATGTGATATATGACAATATTTTGTAGGAATCTAAATACGACTTCACTTGTTTTCATATTAATTATATTACTCAAGTTATTAATAACTTTTTTAGCTCCTTGTTATACAAACCATTTTTTTAGTTAAATGTAACCTCTGTCGTTTATTTTTTGTATTTTTTCTGAATTTAACTTTGATATGGTATTTTTTCGGTACGACTCGAGGAATGTGAAATTTGTTATAAAATTATTGCGGAAGGAAGTGAGTCTGCAGTTCAACGTCTTTTCAACGTGAAATTACCCGATCCAGAATAAACCTTATTTGTATGTACACTTACGTAAATGGTATCAAGTTAGAACTTTAGTAGAATTAGAAACTTGAACCAATATAAATTTTTGGATGTATATCTGATCAACTCATATCTACTCGTTCTTCGATTTTTATGCTAAACACAGTACTCTGCAGTACCAAATATTTATTTCTTTATCTTACAATATTTTTATATAACAAATTGTTATTCTACACATGAAGATTTGTTTTTCACTTGTATAAAACGTTTAAAATAACAAATTTGTAAAAACATATAATTATAATTATTATAAATATATCAGTACATTTTTTTCTAGATAAATATTTTGTTCTGCAGAAGAATATCTAAATTAGATTGATTGTTCTAAGATCCATATAGTTCTAAGTGGAAAATAACATTAATGTGCATATGCATATTCAATTATTATTACCAAAGGGCTTACATTTCGCATCGGATATTTGCTTGAGGTAATAATGATTTTTTAAAATATAAGGGTATTAATAGGGGTTGACTTAGTAATTACAATTACGCCACTTAGTTTCTGTACTATATAAATAACTCCGTTTAAGTACCTAACTAAAAAGTAAGGGTACTTAAGAAATATGGTGATTCAACAAATGTATGGTTAATATAAAGTAAAATGAAGATATTTTCACATTAGTCTAAAGACGACTAAATATAAGGATCCACGGATGTGTATTCCCCGGTGGGATAGGGATGAGGGATTGCAAAGAATTCTGGATGAAGATTGGGGAGGGTTTGGGTTTGAGGAGACTCTTGTCTATGAAGTGATTCAATGTCCAACCAGTAGACACAAATCAAGCCTAAATTGTACTAAATATTCATCAGTTCGTAATATTGAACCCTCACTAATAACGTGTTTTAATATTAGCTTAAATTACTAGGAAGACAAGTCTTCTAAATGAAAAAATAAGAAGAAATAACTTGTATCTATTTCTACTTTTCAATATTGATATACTACCATAATTAAACTGTCAGGAACTCAAGGTTTTATTATATGAGATTTTTTAATATTTTTGGTATTTTATGGTTTATATGACAGAAATTAAACAATAACAAGTAAATAACGGATAGATACTGCAGAAATATAGATAGAATCAGAGAGAAACAGAGATAGAGAAAAGAGTGAGGGAGAATATAGCTTGAGAAAGAAGAAAAGTAGGCAGAGAGAAGAGGGGGATAGAATTTAGAGAGAGAGTGGTGGCAAAGCCATTTTCATTTATCAGATAATATCAAAGTTACAACTGGTCATGCTATTTATAGTGCTAATTAAAATACTTAAAATGACTTAAGTACCCCTTACATCATGCTACTACTACTGGATAATATTATCTTATCAGTACTCAAACTGTATTACTAATCCTGACATAAACTAAAGATTTTCCCAACTGTTTTTGGGTAATTATGCGAAAGTGTCAATTGTCAGGTCAAATTTGGCGAGTGATGCTCTCTATCTTTGTGCTATGGAGATAGGTTGTGAGATAGGAGAATGGTGTATAAAATATTTGGGTATCCTTAGCGGGATAGTCACAGATTTCCGAAGTTTTGGGAACTAGTTTTTCGATAGTTCCTAGAGGGTTAGATAGATGAAGTCATGTATGTAATACTTACTTAAAATCAATCACTATTATTTTCACTCCTAGTATATTATCTTTGCGTATGTTGTGCTCCAAGACAGGTCTTGTACAGGTGTCGGATACGGGTGTGGATCCAAGCGTCACTCTTAGCTTCTAAAAAATTAGTATTCGTAGTTATGGATCCATAATTGGACATGGGTGCGGGAATTCGGCATATAACCTTTCACATTAGCGAAACTGTTCCTACTTTTTATACATTACAGTTGTAATTTCGTGTCTTTTACCATATAAAGTAAACATATACATAATTGTTTATGTCATATTTATAACATAAATAAAAAGCATAACATGAAAATAGTAATCTATAGACATCCCTCCCTAGAATTAAGAGGATTAAGTTTTTGTGAGGCCTTGTAAATTATTTTGAACTAGATCTTAAGCTTTAAGTGTCCGGTTTCCATCTGAAGAATCCGACTAAGATCCCATACCCACACCCATCCCATGTCCGATGGATACCGGTATGAGGGAAAAATTGAAGAGTCCGGGTAACTTAGCTTGTAAATCATAAAAATGTTATGTGACTTCTTATGGAAAGGTGCAGAGTTGTCAGAGGAAGATCATATGGTTGCTTGGGATGTGGTGTGTAAGCCTAGGTTGGAGAATGGATTGTGATTTGGAATTTTAGATGCTAGAAATCTCCCAATTCTAATGAGTTTCCTTGGTAGAAAGATACCTGGTGGCATAAGGTTGTCAGGAGTTGATTTGGGCTGACCGTGCTAGATAATGGGATTCTGGGAGAAGTGGTAGATTATGGACTAAAGGTTTGTGGAAGGATATTTTGAGTCTATGATGAGTTTTTTTCTTTAGTTAGTTTTAAACCGCTAAGAGGTGACTTTATTTCTATTTAGTAGAATGCGTAAATTAGAGATGAGGCTTTACAAGATCGTTTTCTCAGACTTTATGCTGTTTAGATGATTCGTGATTTTTGCACTGTTAAGGTGGTGATCGACAATGATGCAAGGGATAACGAGGTGATTGTCTGGAGTTTTGGGTTCAGGAACCTTTATATAATACGAAAGTTCCTAGTTTAAAATACCAAAATCAATTGCGAAAATTTGTCTTGGTGCATCCTATGTTAAATGATAGGAGAATCAGCTATATTCGAGTGAGATGTTTTCGTCATTGGGTGTCCATTTTAAATACTTTGTTCTCAACAAGAATATCAGAAATGGCGGGAAAAGTTCTATGGAAGAGTTACAGTACCTTTAAGATCAAAACTTTTGGTTGGCTTTTGATGTTAGATAAATCGAACGTTCGGGTAAATTTGCAGAGGAGGGTACCTATTTATTATATACCTCCTGGCTAGTGTGTGTTCTGTAAGGAAATGGTGAAACTGTTTCTCGTTTTTTTTAGATTTTATAGGTGTTTGGTGTGTCTTGGACCCTTGGTATATACCTAGTTTAGTGTCTTGGTATATACCTATTACCTAATAATCTGCTTACCTAATTACTCAATAATATGTAGTATATACTCCCTCCGCCCACCTCAATTCTTTACATTGGGGAACGGGGACTCGACACGCACTTTAATGCTCTTATTAAATGTAGTTGTATAATTTTTTTAAATTTTTTTTTCTTCTAAATAAAAATATAATGTTCAAATTTTTATACAAAAAAGGAAATTTTAAAAATGAATTACGGAACTATATTTTATAATTGTCTTAAAATGCGTGTCAAGCATGTGAAAACAAGGTAAAGAATTGAGGGGGACGGAGGTAGTACATATTAAGAGCCTCCCACTCCACTTTGATATATTAGGAAGGGAGTACCTCTTAAGCATTGGAAGTGGAAGATAGGTTGGAGGACTTGTAGTCCTGTGCATAATGATCGATATCACACTGTTTAAAAGTAGTATAAGTTGTATAGAACTTGCAAGTATTGTGCACATTCATGTTGTGCGTGCTCTTTTACTTTTTGGTGATTTTTACTCAATATCCATCATTAACCCTTGATTGTCCAATGTGACTTCTTTGTGCCTTATTTTTTTTCTGCTTCTTGTTGAAATAAAGACCTTAATCCAAAATATAACATGCATTCTTCTCTTTTGATTTGTAGGATGTAGCAGCGAAGATTATGGCTTTTTCCCAGCAAGGGCCACGGACTGTTTGTATTTTGTCTGCAAATGGTGCCATCAGCAATGTGACTCTTCGGCAACCAGCAACGTCTGGTGGAACTGTGTCATATGAGGTGTGTTCATGATTGGTTAAAAATTGATTCTGATAATAATATTATTATGTATAAGCTTCATGTTTTTATTTATTTACTTTTGCAATCCTCTGCTCCTACATCAATCTCCTGACCATTGAAAAGGCAGTGAGCCTCATCAAAGACTCTCTTACAGTTTAGTCAAATCCCATGCTCAAAATGGAAATTCAAGTGATCCATTTAAATTCTAAATTAGCTCGAGTTTACTTGCCCAAATGCAACTGTTGTTGGAGGGATTTGGCAAACGGGTATACTGGAAATTAAAGTGCAAAATTTTTACTAAAAGAACCACTATCCCTAGGGGTCATTTAGCAAACCCCTATGGGCCAATCTGAAAGTTCTTGGTTTTTTTGTTAAATAGTTATCTTAATGGTGGTAGCACAAGTATAACCTATAAAGTCGTAGAGTATTTATTGTGGGATGTTACATTGAACTTTGTTACATATTCCTCATCTCACTGGTTCGTTTTATTTCCCTAGGGACGATTTGAGATTATCTCATTATCAGGTTCCTTATCGATGTCAGACACCAATGGTAACAACCGAACAAATGTTCTCAGTGTGTCCTTGGCTGGTACCGATGGTCGAGTACTGGGTGGTGGAGTTGCAGGAGTGTTGCTGGCAGCAACACCTGTACAGGTAATGTTCTCTCTATTTATGTGTGAACAAGTGCAGTCTTTATCTATATTAATTTGGAATTATTTTCATGTTTACCAGGTTATTGTTGGAAGCTTCATTGCTGACGGCAAAAAACCAAAATCTGGACTATCTCCGGCACCACCACCGCATATGTTGAATTTTGGTGCTCAAGTGCCTGGGGTTAGTCCTTCAGAAGGAGGTTCAAGTGAGTCATCAGATGAGAGTGGTAGTAGCCAACTTAACCAGGGTCCTGGATCATATAGCAACGCTAGCCAACCCATGCCACCAATGTATGGCAATGCAGGGTCTAACATTATGTTTGCTTAGGGCAGATTCTCTGCTTGTGTTAGAAGTTGATATGCAAATGCTAGCAATAAAATAGGAGCTTCTTTCTTAATTTAGACCTGAGTTTTTTTCTTCTTTTTTTTTCGTGGATAGTTTTATTGTTCAGTGTTTCTACACATTTGCCTCCCTTTGAACCAGGCTTAGTTCGCTGCAAGAAGAGGCATTAGGAGGATGTCATAATTTTTACCTGTACTTGTCCGAGTATATTTTGATCCGGTATTAATTAGGGATAATCTATGTACCGGTAGAGTTTTATTATCTGTAGCATTATTTAACTGCATATTATTATTGGGTGATTAGATTTTAGAGTCGGTAAAAATCATGGCAACTTCTCTATCTTGATTTTAGAGTTGGTAAAAATGATGGCAACTTCTCTATCTTTATTTTGTTGTGTTAAAGTATTACTTGGAATAGGTGGAACTGGAACTAGGGGTGTAATTGAGCCGAGTCGAGCCGAATATTGTCAGGCTCGGCTTGAGCTCGATTAAAATAGTTCGAGCTCGACCGAGCCTTTAATTTCAAGTTCGAAGCTCGGCTTGTAAAAGGTTCGGTAGGCTCGAGTTCGGCTCGAAAATTTGAATTAATTCACTAAATATTAACAAAAATTTGAAATATAATCGGTTCGACTCGAGTTTGGCTCGAGTTTGACTCGATAAAAATAAATAATATCTAAATATTATTAAATATTTACATAAAAATATATTTACAATTAAAAAATTAAAAATAATAGAGGCTGAATAAGGCTCGCGAACCCTACGAGCCGAATAATTTGAAGCTCGAGCTCGGCTTGGTTAAAAATTAGAAAAGTTCGAGCTTGGCTCAATTATTTTCAAGTCGAATTCGAATTTTTTACGAGCCGAACTCGAGTAATTGAAGAACAGTTCAGCTCGTTTACCCGTAGGTGGAAATAATAGCATGATTTGAAAGCTCTTTGAAACTAGACGAGGCTCTCGGTTTGATTTGGTTGGATGTAACCAATTTTGGTGAGAGCTTACTAATTCACTACTACTATTTTAGAGTTTATTTTATTTCTTTATTTATTCCATATATACGCACATAAATGGACAAAGTTGTGTACATATATACTAGTATTTGATTGAAAAAAATATCAATAAGTATTTGGAAGCTAAATGATGAAGAAGGTGGCATTTGGCAGAGAGAGAGAAACTTGAAGCATAAATTAAGCTAAACTTACTAATGTCTAAATGAAGTTATAGCTTTAAAAAGATGAAGGTATAAAACAAATATACTTTGATGGTCCAGTCGGCGTTACCGTAAAACTCCATGCAAGTTGCTATTAGAAATATGTGCGTGAGGTTAATTAGCATAATAACGTCCATATCCATGCTCGACCTGTGTTTTGCTATCTACCTTGTTTGGTGAAATTTCACAAATATGACGATTGTAAAAAGTGTGGACGAGAATCATGATTTGAGAGAGAGAGGTTCAGAAATTCATTATTATTATGCTCGATTCATAATATTATGTGAAGAATAATATATCAGCCTTGAATAAAAAGTTATGGATTTTTTTAATATGTGCCGATAAATATCTACTTAGATTATGTTGCAAAAAATATACAAAAGGCACACCAAGTCACCAAAAAAAATCATTATAGAATTCAAAGACGATACGGTGAACTTGAAAGTGTACCGAATTGCGTTTAAATTTTATTTTGAAGCTAAACCTGATTTTCGAAAAAAAAACACTAGATTTGTCCGGCATAGGCAATCATTCAAAAACGGTCTTGCAAATGGAACAAATTTTGCACATGTAATAACGTTTACCATATTAATCGGCGTATATGGTATATATGAGTTGGCGAGACCGAACAGGTGCCAACATGAGATGCAGGAGGGAGTCCTATTCCCCATAGTTAGGCGCCTACTCTTCGTTCAAGATGTCAAAAAATTCCATATTTATCTGAAAAAATTGTATTTTTATCCGAAATAAAATAGATATTATCCGTATTCGAATCCGCGATATGAGCATATTCGTATCCGATAATATCTGAATCCGAATAAATATATTATATTAAATATTTATATAATTTAAAATTTATTATATTAAATTTATAGTGTGTGTACACACATAAATATATATATATATATATAAATTATGTTTATACAAATTTTATATAACTGTAAAAACAGTATTGACATATATAAAAAAAATCATTTGATTTCAACAATTTAAAAATAACAAATATATTGAAAAGATAAATAAAAGTTAATTTTTGAATAAATTAAAATAGGATTAAATCGTTTTACTCTTATGTTAATTTTTAAAATGAAATTTTAATTTTTACTGTATTTTTTTCAATTTTCTTTTGAATTTTTAATATAAAAATAAAAAATCTGATTGAAAATCGGATTCAGATATTATCCTTGTTCGTCGGATCCGAATTCAGATATTATTTTTTAAAATATTTCTGGATTCAGATACGGATACGGATATGAATTTTCGATTTCCGATCCGGATACGAATATAAGCAGATCCGTATCCGAATTATCCATTTGACGTTTGATTTCAAGTTTGCTGGGAAACTTAACATGGATATATACTATAAGGGCACGTGTGTGGGCACGGTTTGCTAGGGACGTGTGTGTTATGTAACAAATACCTTGTCAGCCGTTGGATGATTAATCCAATGACTGTGGTTAAAAAAAATAATCATAAGGATCGCGTATAATGTCGGCAATTTTTTGAAATTACCTTTTTGCCCCTAGTCACGGACTGTAAATATTGTCTACGGTTGAGACCTATAATCACTTATTGATTTCAATTTAACACCTAGCAAATAAAAGACTACTTCATGTCTCAACAGCAGATAATGTCGACGCTCCGTGAATAGGAGCAAAAAGGCAATTTTTCTGAACCGTAGACAATATTCATGATCGTTGTAGCTATTTTTTTTTGAATCACAAACGATTTGATCCAACAGCTAAAAACCTGTTTGTTGCATAACAGCTACCTAGCAAATCGTTGTTGGGACCATATCCAGGGGTGAACATGGGCCGGGTTGGTCGGGTTAGTAGTAATAAATTGAACCAAACCAATTAGTTCTGTTTTTAAAAATATGAACCCGTTGACCAAAAAAATATTTTCAACAACTCTATTTTTTATACATTGGGTCGGGTTGGTTTGAGTTAAAACTTGAATAATATTATTTATATATTTCTTAGGAGTCAAAATTTCAAATAAATTTAATTAAAAGTTGAAGTAAACTGGTAATACTCCATAATTTAACATAAGATAAATATTACTCCCTCTGCCCCTCCCATTTGTTTACACTTTCTTTTTTGGGATGTCCCTTCCAATTGTTTACATTTCAAAATTTTCCAAAAATAGTAAAGTTTTTATAATATAAAAAGTAACTACAACAAATAATTCTCTCAACTATACCCACTTTATACATATAATATTAATCGGTCCCACTACTTCACTCACTTTTTTAACTTTACTCCACTAATTTATAATTTTTCTTAAACTCCGTGCCCAATCCAAATATAAACATTTGGCAGGGACGGAGGGAGTATTGATTACTATACGTACCGTGTACTATTATAGTTTAAAGTCAATAACGTATGGTGTGTTATCCGTAAAAAAAATAATTTTATTTTGAATATATTAATTAACATAATAAGTACGTAAAATTAAAATTTTAAATAATAATAATATAATAATAAAATCGGGCCGGATTGAACATTTTTTGAATCTTGACCCAACTCATTATATTCGAGTTGACAAAAAATTAAACTAATTAAATTTCAGTTTTTTAATAATTCGGCTCCATCGATCGAAATAAGGAGTGAGTTGGATCGATTTTACGATTTGGTCAGTTTTTTGTTCTCCACTGACCATATACCATATGAAAATACTGTTATAATGTTAATTTCATCTCTCTCCCATGACAAGGAAGCACTCTCATAATATGCTCATGCTTCCGACCCTTATTTGTCTAGTTTACTCTCAAAATTAAATTGAAAAAGATACATAAATTATATACCTAAAATAAAATTCGTGTGTTACCAAACTTGATAATGAATCTTCAATAAACATTGTTTTAATATTAGGAAGTGATGGTTATAGAAACACTCAATACATAAAGTATTAGCCTAGCAGGCCAATCCAGTGACAACCCCGGAAAGCTCCCTTTTCTTACAATATCCACATCTTTGACTCCCAAACCAAGCAGTATTGGGTTATACAATGCATGTTCCAAAACCTTGTTCAACCGTGGTGCATTACAAACAGTTTGTTAGGTAAGCATACAATTCACCATCTCCGGGTTTGTTTCGGGGATTATAATTCCGGGATTATTATCCGAAATAGTTAATGACATCATTACTAATATTAAGGATTAAATAATTATATTCTATATTTGTCTGAAAGTATTAAATTTAGGATTGAATTATAATCTTTCAAAATTTTATCATATGTATGTTTTGAAAAATAATCATCGGGATTGTACCATAATACTTTAAATTTTCTAAATTCTATTTTTTTAAAATGGGATTATAATAACAAAATAAAAACGAGATATGATGATTTAAAAGATTATAATACCCGAGTCAAATTTTAATAAATTTTTACAAAACAAATATGCGATAGAAAATTTAAAAAAATATAATCCTATGTTATATTTAATATCATGAAGCAAACATGAGCAAAGATATAAATATACAGTTGAGCACAAGATGCATGCTGAGTTTCCTCTGATCCTTGATCATATCTTGACCAACATACAATATCCTAGAGCAACTTACTCTTTTTGTACAACATCCTTTATAATGGGGTGTTTATTATTTGTGACAAATTCGATGTTAGGAAGGCGATCGCGGCTAGGCTACCGGAGAATATCATCATCAGTGAGGGATTACGATGGTCGGGTGAAAGTGGTGGTGGGTAAGGATAGGAAAGAGTTCTTGGTGGATCCACTTGTTCTGGAAGAAAACCCTTTCAGGGTGTTGATTGATTTGGCTAGAAAGAATGACAAGGAAAGTGCAGTTGATGATAAACAAGTGGTTTTTATAGATGTGGATGTTATTCTGTTCGAGCACATGTTGTGGCTGATGCACAATGATTATCCTTCTTTGTTTCAGCTTAATCTTCAACAGATTATTGATTTCTATGCTCAAGATTTGTAGACCTCCGCCCATCCAATTTTACTTTACTTGTGTGTGATCATAGAAGATGCCTTTTCAATAAATTAATGTCTATTCGTAAAACTACTAGGCTACTGGCGCCGACGTATTACATAGGCCTACATTGTTAAAAACAATTAATTGCATATATATATATATATATATATTACATATACTCGTGTCTCCCAAGAAAAAATTAAGCTACAAGCAACAGGATCGAACATGGCTGCCCTGCATAATGGATCGTAGATACTTATCGTTTATAAGCTCCTTCCTAGAGTGATATGCAACTTAAAATATGCACCGTGGGAACTCACTTTTACATGAATTTATACCCAATTAAACAAGTTGCATCCCCATAAATATTTCACTAGAGTTTAACTTTTAAAATATTTATATAGGGTTTGTGTTCGATTAAAAGTATTTCTAACCTGCAAACTCTAAACACTCAATTCTAAATATGATCTTGCTCAATTTTAATTTTATTCCAATAAATCTAAAATTTGTGTGGGATTTGTATGTATTTAATCCCATACTCAGCATCCACCTAAAACAATGACTTTTACATTAGTGCATAATTATTGATGAGATCACCTATATATTATATCCTATCCTATACGGTATACCTGGCAATAAGCCCAAGGGCCAAGGCCAAGTTATTAGACAAATCATGTAGAATTGTTGTTCGTCTCCCGTTTATAATTTATATACACACAGATTTCTTTGCATAATGCGCAACTTCATATAAGATTCTGCAATTCACAATGAAAATCCTTGGCATATATGTCTATATGCAGCTAGCCCCCTTCTTTTTTATAAGTAATACCCATATCTGGTGGCAAATGAGACTACTCCCACATAAACGTTATATCAGTACTATAATACAAGATCAGTTCTAACGTAACAATTACAACCTTTTACATTTTTCTATTCAATCGCCAATTATTGTACAATAACACTTGCAACAAATTATATTTTTCTACTTATTTTGGTCAATAACAAAAATTTAACTCACGCACACATGCCTCAACTGAAATTTGAACCGGATACCTCTTACAATTGTTGACAATATCTTGCCAAACAGGAGCTTCCATCATTCAAAAAAAAAACCCAGCAGCAGACATACATATGAAATGCGCACACATCTAACAATGTTTTACATAGCTAACTTTACGAAAAGAACAATGAATTCAGATCAGTAAATGAGTCACCCTTGTTTTGAAACAATAGAATGTCGCTGCAAATTGTTATATTCATTTTAGTCGGCGACATGATAAAATGATTTTAATCATGGATAAGACTTCATCACAAGAAGCTAGAAATTGCAACAGAATTTGGAAAGAAATTCTCATCCCCCAAATCACCTGTGACATATTTAAAACTCACTTGCAGTACAGAATGTCATAGTGGCCCGGCCTGTAGAGCAGAGTGATATAGGGCTTGCTGGTTTCGGATCCACCACCAGCAGTACCCTCGGAAGTAGGAACAAAATCATGGTGATTTACACTGGTGCCACCTGTATCACATGAACTCCGATCGAGATAGACAACACGTATAGGCACACCTAGTGCATCTGATAATGCTGTTATATGAACATGGTCACTCTCTTCACCCATTGGTTCCACTGAAGACTTGCAAAACTATGTAAAAAATAGGGTTAATAAGCAGAAGCAATACAGAAGTGAACCAAACACATATCATTATAGATTAACCTGTTGACTGAAATTCCACAAACACGACGTTTTGATACAGCAACAGACAATTTTGCAACATTGTAAATTTTAAATACTGTTTTTGATGTACAATCTTGTTAATGGACAAACGAGATATCTCACCAAGTCCCAGAACACAAGTTAATAAGTAATCTAGAAACAGCCAATCAGCAAGGAATATGATGATTGCAAAAGGATTACAGCCATGCAGTAGATAATGTAAATGATTAGAAAGGGGCAGATACTATGCGGGACTAGTAAAAATATACAAGACACAATTTAAGAATGCAACAAACCTGCTCCACTGTTGCATTACTTAATCCCATAATGAAGGGTTCGAAAAATTCTGACCGTCTTTTTATTTCACCAGAGGTTACAAATCTGAAGAACATCACAACTATCCAATAGACCGTGTTAGATATAAACAAATTAATGAAAGCAATTAAACCTTGATCCAACAGATGACTTTTTCAAGAACTTCTATGAAAATGTTCTTTAGCTGTTATACTCACCATAATCAGATATTGACTGATCTCGACATCTCTCAACCAATTCTTCCTGACTGAGATAAAAAAACTTACATTAAAAACATAATTCAAAAGAGTTATAACTGACAGTAACAGAAACACAGCCACTCGACTCATAAACCGCTTTTCTTGTAGCAGTATCATAAAATATTGAGGGTATCAAATGCAACTCTCCGAACCTTATTGAAGCTTCACTTCCTTGCAAAACACTTTCTAGCTGCTCAATAAATAACTGAAAATTTGTATAGGAAGACATTGGATTACTATAACAGCTTTGTATTCCAGTTGGAAGACATAAGTCTTTACCGAAACAAAAAACAGAATATTCTTACAGGGATGGCAAGAATAAGATATCAAAACATCCGGTTTCTCTATGCTTTATAATTTCAAATCAACACAATTTAGACCCATTCTCCCATGTTTGCACAGGAAAAAATATTATATAATTGCATGACAAAAAATGTGATGTTTGCACATATTGACAACATTCCAAGCAACGAGTGCAGAACAAATTTAAATTTCAAGTGACTGGCCCATTTTATGAAATAAGCAAAATATGTATGCATACCATTTTAATTAGATACCAATCATATCAGTCATTAGTCGCAGCCAGCTACAGAATACAACCACATACATGTATAACATTATTTAAATTTTACCAAAGAGCTAGATGACTTTTATTGAAAGTGTGAAAATAATGGAAACCTCATTCACCTCATGAGAATAGCTTTACAAAGTCTCACAAAGAAAAAAAAATCCCAATAGTCCCACAAGTCATAATCTTCTCTCTAGTCACTATTTGTAAGTTATACTGCAGACTTCTCTCATCTTTACCATTATATTCTGATGCAAGAAACATGTGGAGTTGCACAAAAAGGTTATTTCTAGAAATTAGTTTTTTCTACAACGCATCTGTCATTGAGTAACAAATAACAATCTTTTCAGTCTTTAATCCGCAAAATATATTAAAAGACATGATCTACCATTTAAACGTACACAAAGCCACAAAGGGATTGGAGTCTCGGTGTGGCACAATAAAGCATCACACGGATAGGGAAGTTCTAATTGTTGTGTGTTAACGGAGACATCAGATCATTATCATGTTGAAAGAATATAGGTCAAAATGCTCTCTAGAAAAGCTCATTAGCTTTGAAGGAGTAGTTTTTGTCATCTTCTGAAAATGAAGATACTTTGCTGAAAAGAAGCATAACTAGAATACAGGATTACATTTTTTTTGCTAAATAGGATGACATGCTTTAAATGAACAGCATAAAGCTAATCTCTTTCACTAACAAATATTCCACTGGATACAAATACTCATATTTTAACAAAACCTCCCCTGCTTTTAAAACTATATAACTTTCTGCAGCAGTTAACGAAGTTATCCAATTCTAGTAAAGCAAATAAGACAGAAGATGGCTGTGAAAACCTCTATCTTTGTTTAAAAAGGCTTTAATTTGTTTTAGATGTAAATATATTTTGTACAACATTTCACAGAAAAGCATATCATCATTTTTACCCCAAAAAAATCTTCAAAAGTGAACTCTGTATATCCCAAATCCAGAAGCGTCTCTCTGCATTTTTCAACACTGCCTTTGACACGATCAACTTCCACTTGATCTTGTGTTTCCAAAATATGCTCCTTATTTTGGCAACAAATGATTTGTAATTAACTGAAAGTACACAATCAATAACAAGGGTAAAAATTTGAAAAAGCCTTTAAAATTATAAACATATCACATACAAGGTAAGAGAACATAAAGCTTCGAAAGAAGCAGTTCCCATCTCCCCTTGTCCGTCTTAGAGCAGCATATTGCTCATTCAGCACCTGCATTTAGTGTCAGAGTGATTTATATAAAAGAACTGAAGAAAAAAGAGCACAACTAGAAATATTAATAAAAACAAGATGAAACCTTTATCTTCTCCAATAATATAGCACTGCCTGACTGATACTCAACTGCTAATGATGATACAGGTTCCTGCAGCCAGGACGCACAGAAAATTATAGTCTAATTTACGGGAAGGGTAAAATTAAAGTGCACAAGTTCATCCATAACCTTAGGTTCAATCATTTTTAAAAATCTTTCTACGAATCTGGTTCCAAACATTTTGCATTTCCCCCGTCTTTATGGGAAAAATATTTAACCCACAGGTCACTAACCACTCCCAATCCCTTTTTAAACAAAGAAACGAGTATGTCAGTCGCAACATTGTTTATTTTATTGACAGATTGTTGTACATATAGCCAATAATAATACACCTTGTTTATGTAGAATTTTAACTGATTATATATACATAAGTATAAATCTGTTTACTTCTCACTAGTAAAACACAAATCACACACAGATTTGCACACCAAAAGACCTACTTTTTCATTAATCAATGATACAGTATATATAGAAAGGAACTAACATACTGTTAGCTATAAATTAGGAAAACTAGTAATGGGCCTAACTCCTACTAATCCCCTGCCACTTATTATGAGTCCTACAATTTCTCTACTAACAGCACAACTAAGTCATCAACTGAACAAATCAAATAAGAAAACATTATTAATTTACTATAATATACTACAAATAAAAATAAGTTTAAGATTAATTTTCAACAATCTCCCCCGTAATCTTAAACTTAGCTGAACATAATTTATGAAGCACTTCTCTTCATTTTTGTGATGCACTTCTCACCACCATCTCTTCATTTTGTGATGCACTTCTCACCACTATCAAGTTTGATGCACTTCTCGTCAAAAACAATTTTAGAGTTTTGTGATGTACTTCTCACCACTATCAAGTTTGATGCACTTCTCATCAAAAACAATTTTTTTTGTTGATGCACTTCTCATCAAAAACAATTTTTTTTGTTGATGCACTCCTCATCAACGTCATTTTTGTTTGCTGGAGCACTTCTCTCCTGGTGCACGTAATCACCCACACTTTTAAAACAATTTTTTTTTTCACAACCACTTGTACCATGATATCTTTCTCATTATTTTCACTGCTCAATTTTCTCCTTAATTTTTTTTATCATGCTTCTTTTTCTTCTTCCCATGCTTCTCTCTCGTAGATTTTTTTCTTGATACCTCATTAAATATAAATGGAGAATTTTTTTGATGCCATTAAATATGATAGATAAATACTTAACATATATATATAGGTGTATATTTTAAAATATCTCACAAAGCCCTAGATCATGAGGCTCTGATACCAAGTGTAGAATTTTAACTGATTATATATACATAAGTATATATCTGTTTACTTCTCAATAGTAAAACACAAATCACACACAGATTTGCACACCAAAAGACCTACTTTTTCATTAATCAATGATACAGTATATATAGAAAGGAACTAACGTATTGTTAGCTATAAATTAGGAAAACTAGTAATGTGCCTAACAACTCCTACTAATCCCCTGCCACTTATTATGAGTCCTACAATTTCTCTACTAACAGCATGACTAAGTCATCAACTGAACAAATCAAATAAGAAAACATTATTAATTTACTATAATTTACTACAAATAAAAATAAGTTTAAGATTATTTTTCAACAGTTTAACATATAGCACAACAAGTACAAAAGCCATGGGCTGAAAAAAATTAGATATTTTTTAGCCATAAAGTTATAGGCTCAACGAGTTCCTCCCTCCTAACAATGTAATAGGTTCACCAAGTTCCTTAAATTTAGCAAAGTCATAACTCAAAACAAAAAGATAAGAAGAACGGTTAACATGAAGTTCACCAGGTTCCTCAATTTGATCTAAACATACATATCAGCAAAGGTCTTGAAAGAAAAACAAGTAGGTCATTCCTTGACCTCCTTTTCATTTCCATTGATAAGAGTGAACTCATTAAATTTCCACAAGATACTCAAATGGGCAGTCTAAAAATATCAAGGGGAGAGCATATACGACTCATTATGAGTAAACAAGCAAAAGACATTACATCGCTATTCTGGGAAAGAACACTTCATGATCCAAAATCATCATACCTTGTCACCAACATACTGAATTTTCTCAGCTTCCACAGCCAATATTTCTGACTGCTGCTGCATAATGTCATTGTCCTTGATAGTTTCCCAGTAATCAACATCAGATGCCTTACCAGGTGTCACCGCCTCTACTGATGCATTATCTGGAAGGTCCTCTTTATTTTGCATCTCCTTATTGGCAATTAATTGCATGCGGCTATGCAGTCAACCTATATAACATATACAAATTTTTTTTATGTTGCATCACCAAGTATTTTGTGGAAGCAGAGAACAACAATATATCTCCATTGGCAAGTTTACTAGAATGGGTAAATGACAAGGCCTTTACAATAACGAAAAGGAGTTTAAACTTTTTATAAATACAACTTGAATGACATTGACCAATTAGTTGGATCAGTCCTAACTCGTAAGTGAGACCTAGAAGTATGTCACAGACGTAAAATTGCTTGACAAACACAACTGGCCATGCCATAATGACAATTTCTTTCGAAAAGTTTCTTCGGCAACTGCTATAAAAATATAGATGTCCTATTCGTGAAATTAACAGCCGAATCTGACACATATCATATCCACTCTGAGATTAATTTGCCAAGACAGCTAGCTTCATCCCATTAAACAAATTGCTGCTGTAATCCAGCGTAGCTTTCGTTGCACGAATATGTACTGCTGTTGTACTAATCTGATCGAGATATTTAGAACGAGATAATGGATTCCCCTGACATACAACTGCAGTCCATGAAGATTATATGTTTCTATACCAAATCTTTATTCAGTTAGGAAGACTTTAAGTGTGTTTCCACAAAAGCACAGTTGTACTAAAATACACTAGTACATTTGTTAAACTGAAATACAGTAGTACGTGCAAGGGACTTCCTATGGCTTAAGCACAAATCACAAATCAACTCACTAGATAAAAACTCCAACACAGATATACGCTGACTAATCAATAATTAACACAAACAAGAAAATAACATCATTGTCCAAAGCAAACAGGATGTAGTAGCATGTAGTCGACATAACAAATTTGTTCATTCAACATCAAAAGATTCGAATACCATATTACCAATAACATTGTATGGTATTCATTTCTTAACCATCTTCTTCTTGAAATATATTAAAAAACTTCATCGCAATTGGCACATTTTTTTGTTAACAATTGACAGCCAAAACTAAAAAAAATAAGTCAGATCTGGTCAACCCTTCTTTCCGAAGAGAAACGAAAAGCACTTAGCAGTTCCCACCCACTAGCTATCAGTTACCGCAACACTGGTTATAATTGATCAGGCACAATTTCCTAATCAAAACACAATCTCAACACTTCACCGGACCTCAACTATGCACGAAACCTGCACTTGGCTTACCTCGAGATAAAATATTTAACACGAGGCTAATTGCCATACCACATTTCGCCACATCTTAGAGTATCCATAAGTTAAACAACTACTAATTGAGTAATAATACAAAACCTATTAATGCTTAAAATTCTAATCACATAAACAAAAAATAATTAAAAAACACAAAACAATTATACAAAAAAAGCCCTAATTGAGCAGCAACTGTGGGATAATGAAGAACATTCACGTGAATATCTACACAGAATAGACCTAGCTTCAATTATGTTACAATCTATGTATGTATCTATCTCAATTAAACATCAGCATCAACTGTTGTGTGTTACTAAAGAGAGTGATGATATCCAAATATATATAAACATACATATACATATACGAACCTTGAAGGAATTGATCTCTCTGTCTCTCTCTGCGTCTTCTCTACGTCGGGGCTTTTGTAGCTAGGCTAGGTCCCTCTTTGATATGCCACAAAATGGGGCATTTTTGCTTTTGTATAATTTTATGCCGAATCATCTTATATTTTTATAATTTTCGTTATCTTTTTATTTATAATATATTTACCAAATTCAACATTTTTTTTTTGCCAAAATATTATGCATTTCATCGAAAAGGCTTAATCCAGCTTGGACAAACCCCAAAACTGATGATACAATCCGGTTGACAAACAAATAAAGGAGCTAAATGAATAGTCGTTTTATTTCCAGATCGCTAAGTGACCGTACTTTTACTTATCTTGTATTACAACATTTAAATTTTATTTTTTTAATTTTATTTTTTGTAATTTAAAAAATTAATATCAATTATAAAATATTAACAATATTAAATACAAAAATATAAATGTATTATGAAACTGTTTAATTTTTGATACATATTCATTGATATACTAGTTTATAGCCCGTGCTTTGCACACGGGTATTTCAAAAATTATTTAATAAAATAAATAAATAAATTTATAATTAAAATTGAATAATATAATTTTGAAAGATTAAGTTATCTATATAATAAGTGTATTGCATCTGCATATTATGATAAATTTATTTAAGAACTACTTTCGTTACATAAGTTATTTTTATGTTATATGTTTTTTGAAATTATTTCTATAAATAGATCTGTCAAAATTTAAAGTTTAGTTCAAATTTGTATTAAAAACTTACCATAAATAACATAATTTATATCTAAAATTGTATTGCAAAGTTTCTATAATTAAAATGGGTCATAATAAATATATGGATCTTTTATAAACCTAATATGGATACCAAACCTAAAAATGGATAGTCCACTGGGTCATATTAAAGTTAAAAATTATATCCGAACCAAAATATGGATACCAAACCTTAGGAAAGGGTTATCGAGCAATTTATAATATATAGATATGATATGCGGTTGATTAAATTGAACAATGTACCTTTTTGTATCTTAAAAATAATAGTAATTTTTTTAATTTAATATGTTCCTCACCGAATTCGAACGTGAAAACTTGGATTATATATATTTTTTACTATTTAAATTTAATGGTTTTGTTATCTGATTAGGGAGATCTGACCGTTGTTATCGAGATACGATAAAAAACACCTGTTATAGGATAACGAATAAAAAAGATGCAAATGAACGCGATGACATAACTCATGTGATTAAGGATTTATCTACTATAGTACCAGATTTTGGGTTGGTTTCTTGCTTATCCGAAAATTTATTATAACATATACTTATTTGTAACATATATAAACCTAAATAGTTAAAAAATGTAAATCAAACTACAAATTATACGTAGAGGGGTGTATTCAATCAAGATTGTTAGGAACATGTTGTAGGCTTGATGATATTTTACCAAAATACCTTAGTTGATTTAATTAAGTGTAAATTGTAGTTTTTAACGGATAAACTTACTTGTCATCCGTTGAAAGAGTAGCTTATAGTTGAATAAGTTTTTGTAGCACATTCTTATATACTGCGATGTCTTGAAGGATTAGAAGTTGTAGAAAATTCTAAGTCATGTTGGCTTCTAGTATGATATGCAAAATAGGTTTGCTAATTGTAAATATTAGATGCCTTGTAATTTTGCATAAGTGAAATTGAGTCAACTGCTATGGAAATACTTTCAACGGATGTTTATACAAGTCTTCGACGGATGACCCAAGTATCATTCAACGGGTGATCTAATAGAGTCTCGACGGATGATCCAACAGAATCTCGACGGATAACAAATTCAAATAGGGGTTGATAGTGACTTGATAGTCACATGGGTTGATTGTATACAAAAGGAATGTGGTAGCCTGTAATCAGGATTATGAAGATCAGGAAGCATTTCCATTTCCATGCTAACTTGAAGAAATACAAAGATGCTAGATGGAGAAATGAAGAAGCATGTGATTAGAATTAGATATTTTTGTTCTATTAGTTTGTATTTTTCACATGTAACTTGGTGATATATGAACCAAGTATAAAAATATCGATTGAAAGAACTGAGAAATAAATAAGGCATAATCTGTTAAGAATTTCTAAGTTCTCTCTCTGTAAATTTACTTGTAAGCAGCTGTGTGCTTTTTTGCATCACAGAGATCTTCTACATTTATATATATCTCTGGTGGAAACAATAATCCACCAAAAACTTTTTAAACATCCTTGTTTATTTACTTTATGTTTGAATACTTAATATTTATTATCCGCACTTAGCATATTCATACACATTTATATTTATATTTGCAAGAAATTTAAAAGATTGAAAAGAAACCTAGAATTACATTCAACCCCCCTTCTGTAATTCTACTTGTTAGATTGTTTGGGAAAATAATTGGTATCAGAGCAAACTCTTGACACACTAAGAGTTTAAAGATCAAAACAACTAACAACATGAGCAGGAAGGTTGTTGGAGTGAAGATCCCTTTCTTGGATAAAGACAATTATCTCCATTGGAAGGTGAAAATGCACCTGCATTTTCTCTCTCAAGATGAAAGATATGTTGATTGCATTGAGAAAGGTCATCATGTTCCTCAAAGAGCTGCTACAGACACTGAAGGTTCTGTAGGCAATGAGTAAAGTATTCCTAAGCCATAATCAGAATGAACAGATGAAGACATTGAGCTAGTACACAAAGACAAAAAGGCTATGAACATTTTGTTCAATGATCTTGATGGAGATATATTTGACAATGTCATCAATTGTAAAACTTCTAAAGAAATATGGGATACAATTCAAATCATATGTGATGGAACTGAACAAGTGAGGGAAAACAAGATGCAACTTCTAATCCAGCAGTAAGAGCACTTTATTGTGAAGACAGTGAATCTTTAAGTGACATTTTTAGTAGATTTCAAAAACTGCTAAATGCACTGAAACTGCATGGAGGAGTCTATCAGACAAAAGATTCAAACCTGAAATTCCTTAGATCTCTACCAAAAGAATGGAAGTCTATGACTGTCTCCCTCAGAATCTCTCAAAATTACAAAAAATTTACTTTGGAGAGACTGTATGGCATTGTAAACACTTATGAGCTTGAGTTGGAACAAGATGAGCATATATAGAAAGGAAGGAAGAAGGGAGGATCTATAGCTTTGGTGGTTGAACAAGAGAGAGTGAAAGAGATGAAGGTTGAAGCTGTGAAATCTGCACCAAACTCCAGGGTTTGTGAAGGCAAAGGAAAAGGGCTGGTGGCTGAGCATGAAGATCATCTCAGTCAGGATGAAATGTAGGACATAGATGAACATATAGCTTTTCTATGAAGAAGGTTTGACAAGCTCAAATTCAAAAAGAATTTTGGAGTAGCCAAACCAAATAGAAATATGGTGGATAAATCCAAGTTCAAATGTTTCAAATATGGTTTGAGTGGTCATTTTGCAAGTGAATGCAGAAAGCCTGATTCTGAAAGAAATAAGTTTGAGCCTATTGATTATAAAAAGAGGTACTTTGAATTGCTCAAACAAAAGGAAGGGGTTTTCTTGACTCAAGAAAATGATTGGGCAGCTGATGGGGTAATTAGATGAAGAAACAAGCTATGTCAATATAGCTCTAATGGCCAAATCAGATGAAGCAGAAGTCAATTCTTCAAGCAATCAGGGAAACAGAAGGAATCATTGGTATTTGGATAGTGGTTGCTCAAGGCACATGACTGGAGATTTTACCCTGCTCACAAAATTCAAGGAGAGAGCTGGCCCAAGTATCACTTTTGGAGATGACATCAAAGGGTATACTGTGGAATATGGCTTGATTTCTAAAGATAATGTCATTATTGAAGAAGTTGCTCTAGTGGATAGACTCAAAAATAATCTTTTGAGTGTCATCCAGCTTTTTGATAAGGGAAACTCAGTAACATTCAATTCAGAAGCCTGTGTTGTTACAAACAAAAAGAAAAACAAAGTGGTTCTCACTGGAGTGAGAAAAGGAAATGTGTATCTAGCTGACTTCAACTCATCAAGTGCAAATTATATTACTTGTTTTTTTTAGTAAAGCAAGCCAAGATGAAAGTTGGTTGTGGCACAAGAAACTATCTCATCTAAACTTCAAGACTATGAATGAACTAGTCAGGAAAGATCTTGTAAGAGGCATTCCTCAAGTTGAGTTCTCAAAGGATGGACTGTGTGTTGCATGTTAGAAAGGAAAATAAATCAAGGCATCATTCAAAAAGAAGCTTGAATCTACAATTGAAGAATCACTACAACTACTGCACATGTATTTGTTTGGACCGGTCAATGTGTTGTCAATCTCAAAGAAATGATACTTCCTAGTGATTGTTGATGATTTCTCAAAGTTCACTTGGACATATTTTCTCAAATCTAAAGATGAAGCTAGTGAAATCATTATCAATCATATAAGGCAAGTCAACAATCATTATGATCTCAAAGTTAGAAGAATCAGGAGTGACAATGGAACTGAGTTCAAGAATTCTGTTATAAGGTTGTTTTGTGAAGAAAATTGGATCATGCATGAATTTTCAGCAGCAAGGACTCCACAACAAAATGGAGTGGTGGAAAAAATAACAGATCTCTTATTGAAGCTGTGAGGATAATGCTAGAAGAATCAAAGTTACCAACTTACTTTTGGGTAGAAGCTGTAAAAACTGCATACTACACTCAAAATATTTCTTTGGTTAATCAAGCAAAATGCATGACTCCTTATCAATTATTCAAGAACAGGAAGCCAACACTAAACTTTCTTCATGTTTTTGGCTACAAATGCTATATTTTAAGGAATCAAACTGAGCAACATGGAAAGTTTGATTCCAAAGCAGGTGAAGGTATTTTTGTTGGGTATGCAGTTGGAAAAGCATACATAGTCTACAATCTAAGAACCAATATTGTTATGGAATCTGTACATGTTATGTTTGATGTTAAGAATATTGAAGGATTGTGTTAGGAATATGTGTATTAGTTTGATGATAAGTTAAACAAAACACTTAAGTAGAAATCTAGTGTTTGTAGCCTCAACGGATAAGACCATTTTGGCTATCCGTTGAAGGAGTAGCTTTACTTAGAAATAAGTTTAGTATTGTAGCACATTTCATTCTCTGTATTTAAGTTGTAATTCTTAGATGTTGTGGGAAATTATCAGTCATGTTGACTACTAGTGGATATGCAAATAGGAGGGCTAATTGTAAATATTTCATGCCTTGTAATTTTGTATAAATGAAGTTGTATCAACTGATATTAAAGGCCTTCAACGGATGAGAAGCAAAGCTTCAACGGATGTCTCTAAAGCTTCAACGGATAACATCCATCAACGGATGAGTGCTTCAACGGATAAAGCTTCAACTACTAATGCATCAACGGATAAAGCTTCAACGGATAAAGCATCAACGGATGAAAGCTTCAACGGATGCTTAGTTCAAATAGCAGTTGATAGCGACAATTCATAAGCTGACAGAGGCACATGGGTTGACAGAGACAAACTGGAATGTGGCAGCCTCTAGGAGGAATCAAGAAAATGCAGCATTTCCATTCTGGTGCAAACAATGAAGTATTCAAAGATTCACAGCTAAACCTAAATTGCATTGGATAGAGAAATGAAGAAGAAACATGTGAAGAATCTTTTAATTGTATTTTACAGTTTTGTCTTCACTTGTAAACTTGGTGATATATTAACCAAGTAGCAGCTAGTAATTAGATGGTGAATTTTCCAGAGCTGTTTAGAAAAATCCAGAGAGAAAATCATCTAGTTTGTACTAGGACGCAGCTGTGATTTAATTCTTTGAATCACAGATTTTCTGAAATAACACATCTCTGGTGGAACAACAAATCCACCAGAAAAGTTTTTAAGTCTGTTGTGTTCTTTACATTTGTGTTTGAATATATATCTGTCTACATTAGCTGAAAGCAATTTACACACACTTGTTCATCAAAACATAATAGCTCAGAAACTGTTCAAAACTTGAAAAAGTTTTGAGATTTACATTCAACCCCCCTTCTGTAAATCTCATTGTTAGTTCACTGGGAATAACAATTGGTATTAGAGCAAGCTCTTAACATACAAAGAGTTTAAAGATCTATTCTGCTAACATCATGAGTAAGAAGGATATTGGTGTAAAGATTCCAATCTTGGAAAGAGATAACTATCATCACTGGAAAGTGAAGATACATTTACATCTTCTCTCTCAAGATGAAAGCTACATAAACTGCATTGAAAATGGTCCTCACATCCATCACAAGGTGGCCACAGCTGCTACTGCAACAGTTGTTATTGGACAGTCTATTCCCAAGCCAAAAGCAGAATGGACTGTTGAAGATATTGAAGAGGTTCACAAGGACAAGAAAGCCATGAACATTCTGTTTAATGGCCTAAATCAAGATATGTTTGACAATGTCATTAACAGCCAAACTGCTAAGGAAATTTGGGATACTGTGCAACTTATTTGTGAAGGTACTGAGCAAGTTAGAGAAAACAAAATGCAGCTTCTCATTCAACAATATGAATATTTTCATTTTGAAGAAGGAGAATCATTGAATGATACCTTCAACAGATTTCAGAAACTGTTGAATGGATTGAAGCTGTATGGCAGAGTGTACCAAGTCAAGGACTCCAATTTAAAATTTCTGAGGTCTCTACCAAAGGAATTGAAGCCTATGACTGTTTCTCTAAGAAATTCTCAAGATTATAAGGACTTCACACTTGAAAGATTATATGGAATTTTGAAGACATATGAACTTGAGATGGAGCAAGATGAGCTGTTGGAAAAGGGAAAGAAAAAAAGGAGGATCAGTTGCACTTGTAGCTGACAATGAGAAGATTGAAGCCAGGAATGAGGAAAAGACAATGCCAAGTCTCAAAATTGGCACAAGCAAATCAGAATCAAGCAAGGGAAATGAGCAAGTAGCTGAGGATGAAGACAATTCCAGTCAAGATGACTCTGATGATGTTGATGAACATCTGGCCTTTCTGTCCAAGAGGTTTGCAAAGATGAAATTCAGGAAAAATACAAAATTCACTAAGCCAAACAAAAACATGGTGGACAAATCTAAGTTCAAATGTTATAACTGTGGCATTAGTGGACACTTTGCAAATGAGTGCAGGAAGCCAACCTCTGATAAGAAGAAATTTGAGCAAGTTGATTACAAAAAGAAGTATTTTGATTTGCTCAAACAAAACGAAAGAGCTATTCTGACTCAAGAAGATTGTGCAGCAGATGGAGCCAATGAAGATGATGATATGGAATATGTCAACCTAGCCCTGATGGCTAATTCTGATGAAAATGAAACTAGTTCATCAAGCAACCAAGTAATTACTACTGATCTCTCTCAACTTTCTAAGATTGAATGTAATGAAGCCATAAATGATATGTCCAATGAATTATATCATTTGCATGTTTCCCTTAAATCACTAGCTAAAGAAAACACAAGAATCAAAGAGAATAATTTGTTTTTAAGTGATAGGAATGCTCTGTTAGAGAATCAGGTAATTGAGCTTGAAAAGATTAAAATTAAATGCTTGACTGTTGAAAGTGAACTAGAAGAAGCTGTTAAGAAAGTAGAAATTCTTTCTAAACAGTTAGAAAGTGAGCAAGAGGTAATCAAGACCTGGAAAACATCTAGGGATGTTAGTGCTCAGATTATCAAGGTTCAGGGAATTGAATCTTTCTGTGAGAATGCCTGGAAGAAAAACAAAAAGGAGTTAAAATTAATTGATGGATTGTTAACAGATGCGGAATCAACGGATGATGAAAGTTATCAGTTGAAGGAAGAAAAAGAGCATCCGTTGAAAGCTCATCAATTAAAACAGGCAAGTGATTCTAAAAAGAATAATCTCAATAAGAAGGATGGTTCAACTTTCAAGAACTTTGTCAAAGAAGGAGCTAGCACATCCAAAGATGCCAGTAAGGTGAATATAGGACACATGACTTTGGATCAGCTGAAAAATAGGCTTAAATTGGTTGAGGATAAAAAGGAAACTAAAAGAAAATCTAATAGAAATGGGAAGGTAGGGATTAACAAACACAACAATTACACACCTGATAAGTATGCTCCTAGAAAAAGCTGTGTGCATTGTAAAAGTGTTAATCATCTATCTGATAACTGCAAATCTGTTAAGAATGCTCCCATGCCTTTAACTCCCTCCATGCCTAACATGTCTATGTCACCTCTGCATGTTATGCCTGTTATGTCTCATCAGAATCCTCATGCACATTTTGCAAACATGCCATATGTTAATAATCCTTATTTTACTGCATTCAGTATACCTCAGATGCCATACAACATGCCTATGTGGAATAATATGTTTGCACAATCCATGCCTTATCAAATTCAATCAAATGTGCTAAATGATTCTGTGACTAACCCTACAATTCAACCAACTACATCTGAGACCAAGGTTGACCCAAAGGTACCTAATTCAAAAGATGCAGGAGGAATGAAGTCTAGGAAAAAGACTAACAAGGCTGGACCCAAGGAAACTTGGGTACCAAAATCAACTTGATTGATTTTGTTGTGTGCAGGGAAAAAGAAGGAATCTTTGGTACTTGGACAGTGGCTGTTCAAGACACATGACAGGAGATTTCACCCTGCTCATAGAGTTTAACTAGAGAGCTGGCCCTAGCATAACCTTTGGAGATGACAACAAAGGGTTCACTATGGGATATGGCTTGATTTCAAAAGAAAATGTCATCATTGATGAAGTTGCATTAGTTGATGGTCTCAAACACAATCTATTGAGCATCAGTCAACTATGTGACAGAGGGAATACTGTTTCCTTCAATTCTGAAGCCTGTATTGTCACAAGTAAGAAGGACAACAAAGTGGTTCTAACTGGAGTTAGAAAAGGGAATGTGTACTTAGCTGACTTCAACTCCACAGATTCATAATCAATTACTTGTCTTCTCAGCAAAGCAAGTCCAGATGAAAGTTGGCTATGGCACAAGAAGCTATCCCATTTGAATTTTAAGACAATGAATGATCTAGTCAAAAAGGACTTAGTTAGAGGAATTCCTCTAGTGTAATTCACAAGGGATGGACTGTGTGATGCTTGTCAGAAAGGAAAGCAGAAGAAAGTATCATTTAGTAAGAAGCTTGAATCTGCAATTGATGAACCATTGCAACTGATACACATGGATCTTTTTGGACCAGTCAATGTATTGTCAATTTCAAGGAAAAGATATTGCCTAGTGATTGTAGATGATTTCTCAAAGTTTTCATGGGTTTATTTCCTTGGATCAAAGGATGAAGCTAGTGAAATCATTATCAATCATATCAAGCAAGTCAACAATCATCCAGATTTCAAAGTAAGGAATATCAGGAGTGACAATGGAACTGAGTTCAAGAATACAACCATGAAGTTGTTCTGTAAAGAAAATGGGATCATGCATGAGTTCTCAGCTCCAAGGACTCCACAACAGAATGGTGTGGTGGAAAGGAAGAACAGATCACTAATTGAAGCTGCAAGAATAATGCTTAAAGAGTCAAAACTCTCAACATACTTTTGGGCTGAGGCTGTTAACTGTGCATGTTACACTCAGAATATTTCTCTAATTAATCAGGCAAAAGGCATGACTCCCTATCAATTTTTCAAGAGAAGAAAACCAACTTTAAACTTTCTGCATGTCTTTGGTTGCAAATGTTACATTCTAAGGAATCAACCTGATCACAAAGGGAAGTTTGATGCAAAGGCTGATAAAGGAATATTTATTGGTTACTCTGCTGGAAAATCATATAGAGTCTACAATCTAAGAAACAACATTGTCATGGAATCTGTGCATGTTGTGTTTGATGATAAAAAGATTGATGGACTAACAGATGAGGGACACCATGAAGGACTCAAATTTGACAACATTGAGATATATTGTGATGATAGTGAAGATGAGAATGATGGAGAAGGCACCTCGAAAAGAATTCAAAATTTGCCTTTGGATAATGCACATAATGCTGCATCCGTTGAAAGTCATAATTCAGCTTCCGTTGATAGAAGCAATGCAGCATCCGTTGAAAGACAAAGTGCATCATCCGTTGAAGTTCATAATGAAGCATCCGTTGATCACAGTCTGTCAACGGATAATCATTTGACTTCATCAGTTGATAGAACTCCCAATTCCTTTCAAAGGATCAGCAACTCAGGGGGAGTTTCAACCAATCAACTAACTATCTCACATCATGACAATACTGAGGCAACCTCATCTAGAGCTAACCTACCACCTCAAAGGAAATGGACCAAGAATCACCCTTTTGAACTAATCATTGGTGATGCTACATCTAAAGTGCAAACTAGAAGGGCTACTCAAGATGAATGTCTGTATAGTAGCTTTCTATCACAGGAGGAGCCTAAGAGAGTGGAAGAAGCTCTATTGGATCCTGATTGGATTTTAGCAATGCAAGAGGAGCTAAACCAATTTGAAAGGAACAAAGTATGGAAGCTGGTACCCAAGCCAAAGAACAAGAGTTCTATTGACACAAAATGGGAATTCAGAAACAAGATGGATGAAAATGGCATTGTCATAAGGAATAAAGCCAGATTGGTTGCTAAAGGCTATTCTCAACAAGAGGGAATAGATTTTGATGAGACATTTGCTCCAGTTGCCAGACTTGAACCCATCAGAATCTTTCTAGCCTATGCAGCCCATGCCAATTTCAAGGTCTATCAAATGGATGTCAAGAGTGCATTTCTGAATGGGGAATTGGAGGAAGAAGTTTATGTAAGCCAACCTCCAGGATTTGAAGATCCAAAATTTCCAGACTATGTGTATTATCTGTTGAAAGCACTCTATAGACTAAAGCAAGCACCTAAAGCCTAGTATGAGACTTTGTCAAAATTTCTTCTAGAAAATCACTTCACAAGAGGTACTGTTGACAAAACTCTTTTCTTTAGAAATGTTAATGGCTCTACAATACTTGTTCAAATTTATATAGATGATATTATATTTGGTTCTACAGATGATAAGCTTTGTAAAAAGTTTGCTAACTTAATGCAAAGTAAATATGAAATGAGCATGATGGGAGAGCTAACTTATTTTCTTGGTTTACAAGTTAAACAAGTTAGTGGTGGAATTTTTATTAGTCAAACTAAATATATTTATGATCTTTTAAAGAAGTTTGACTTAATGGATTGTTCATCTGCAAAAACTCCCATGGCCACTGCCACCAAGCTTGAATTAAACAAGGATGAAAAGTCTGTAGACATTTCAAGTTATAGAGGCATGGTTGTTTCACTTTTATATTTAACTGCTAGTAGACCTGATATAATGTTTTCTACATGTCTCTGTGCTAGATTTCAAGCTGACCCTAAAGAGTCTCACTTAGTGGCTATTAAAAGGATTTTCAGATATCTCAAAGGGACTCCAAATCTAGGAATTTGGTACCCTAGAGAGTCTGGTTTTGATCTAATTGGCTACTCAGATGCAGATTATGCAGGTTGTAATATAGACAGGAAAAGCACAACTGGCACCTGTCAATTTCTAGGGAATAAGTTTGTGTCATGGTTCAACAAGAAGCAAAATTTTGTTTCAACATCAACAGCTGAAGCTGAGTACATTGCTGCTGGTAGTTGCTGTGCACAGATATTGTGGATGAGAAATCAACTATTTGACTATGGACTAACTGTTGACAAAATTCCTATATTCTGTGACAACACAAGTGCCATTGCCATTATTAAAAATCTAGTGCAGCACTCAAGAACCAAGCACATTGACATTAAGTACCACTTCATAAGGGAACATATGATGAAAGGTACAGTGGAACTTCATTTTGTTCCAAGTGAAAAGCAGATTGCAGACATATTTACCAAGTCACTTGATGAATCAACATTCACAAGATTAGTAAGTGAGCTAGGTATGCTTAATTATTCTTAAATTCATGTCCTCATTAAAATCTGCTTTGAAGCCTGAAATGAATTTGTGATAAGAACAAAATTGGCTTTAAGTAAAGATTATTCTATCAATGGATATTCCCTATTCGTTGAAAGCCAAAATTGTTCTATCAACGGATGTTCATTATCCGTTGAAAGACAAATACATTTCTGGTAATTTTATCCTTCAATGGATAAAACAGTGTTAACCTTCAACGGATAACTATTTACCTCATCCGTTGAAGTGTCACATCAGTTACTTTAAGTGAGTCACAGCCGTTGATTTGTTTACTTAACCGTTGATACATATATAAACTGTTGTATGTATTTGTATTAAAGGCAGTTTTCAGAATTTCTACAGTTTTCTTTATTTTCAAACGGTTGTAATTTATTTAAAAGTATCATTTAATCATTTTATTTACTTTTTAATTTGATAAAGTATAAAAGCCCATTGAATTCTTATTTTTACTTTACGCTTTCTTGCAATTTTTACTCTCTTTCTCTCCCAAAACTCTCAATCTTTTCTCTGCAATCTCTACTCACAACAATGACACCAGTAGTCAAGATTATGTCACAATCTGGCTTTGTTTATGAAAAGAACAATTTCGTAGCCTTGGTGCAAAAGAATGAAGCCCACTCAGATTATCACAAAATGATGGACTTCATCAAGAACTGCAAACTAAGCTATGCAATGCTGGAAGCCCCAACTATCTATTATGAGGTAATTGAGGAGATTTGGACAACTGCAGAGTTCAACTCCACATATATGACCATTGCTTTCTCTCTCAAAGGTAAGAATTACTGTATTAACTGTGATGATATACAGTCTTGCTTTAAGCTACCTGAGAATAATGCCATGACACCACACACTAATAATGATATATCTGCTATGTTAGATTCCATAGGCTATTCTTTTGATTCTGCTAGTTTAGGGAGCATTAGAAGAAAGGGCCTTAGGAAAGAATGGAGTTTTCTTGGAGATGCCTTTATCAAGGTTTTCTCTGGGAAGATTAGCAATTTTGATGCCATAACTTCATCTCTTATGAATATGCTCTATATGCTAGTTTTTGATAGGTACTTTAATTTTAGCAACTATGTCATGCTAGAATTAGGTTCCAGGTTAGGTAACAAAGCTAATAGACCTCATAACATCTACTATGCTAGATTCTTTATGTTATTGGCTAACCATGTTGCTGAAGGTTTGGTCATAACTAATGAGAGCAATAAACTCAAATGCTGGGCATAAGAGAAAAGGGTCCTTGCAGATCTTTTGAGAATTAACCTCAATATCCAGGTGCCATTGGTATATTTACCAATAATGAATGCACCTCAGGTAAGTGAGGTAAATACTTCTACAACTCCTACATCTTCCACCCCCATTGTTTCTTTGCCTTCTAGTGTGGCAATGGAATATGTGTCTTTGTCCCAACAGATTCCTACCAAAGCCACCAAAACTAAAATTCCAAAACACAAGTCAAAGAAAACCACCTCTGTTGTCTCTCAAAAGACAACAGTTGTAACATCTACCATAAACCCTGAAGGGAGTGAACAGGGTGTGAATGGTAAGGGGAGGGGTGAACATCAAAAAACCCCCCAGGATAAGGTGGGAGAGGTGAGTGGTACCCTAGCCAGTCAAACCACAGTTTCTCAAAAGACTGTGGTGGTTCAAAAGGAGTCAAACACATCCCTAGTTGCATCCTCCCAAAAGGATGCAGCTATTGAAAGTAGTCCCCAACCAGGGACACAAAACAAAAGAGGGAGGGACACTGAAGCCATACATTCACCTTTCAAAGCTTTTTCAAGAAGAAAGAAGACTAAAACCCTAGTTTCCACACAGAGGGCACACACTGCACATATACATCCACCTGTATCTTTGCCTTCTCAAACTCAGCTTGATGTGGCTCCAGTAAATGTGGAGTCACAGCCCCATTATCTCATAATAGACACACAACAATCACCAAATTCTCCATCACCATCTCTGGATGTGGATATGATATTCACATCAATTCCTGATTCTCCCTCTTTAAAACTCAGGGAGGAGCCCCACTCAAATCCTGGTGATCATCATCTGTTAGATGATTTGTTGGTTCATCAACCAATTCTTTCAGACTTAGTTGAAGAATCTGTGTCGCCTCACTTAAAATCAATTCACACAGATTCAACAATTATGTCACTTTCAAAATCTACATCTTTTCCTTCTTCAACGGATATCTCTCATCCGTTGACAAGTGGTTGTTCTTCGACGAATAAGCTTAACAGCAGTTATCCGTTGATATCATCAATTTCCACTTCAACGGATACTCCTTATCCGTTGATGGTCTCTACACATATAACTGAATCAATTCCAAGTGTAGAAGACATGGTTACTGTACAATCACTTCTAGGATTGAGGGAAGGGAGTGATAATTTGAGTGAGAGGCTGGGTTGCTCCCAGGCAAAAGGAGAGGTTGAGAGTCAAAATATGCATGCTATTTCTTCCAGCATGGCAAAAGTAAGTGAGGGGAGTGCCACCTTAGTAGGTGAGGGTGAGGGTGTGAGGATGTGTGTGAGCCAGGGGGAGCCCCTGATGCAAGAATATAGAGAAAATGAGAGAAAAGCAGGTACAGAAGCTATAAGGGTGGATCCAGCCATTGCTAGTGAGTCAATGATTGTGGATGATGCTGAAAAGGAAAGACAATTTCAGCAACATTACAAAGCTGAGATTGATAACATTTCCTTGGATGCTGACAATTTTACTCATCCTGTTTCAGCCTATCAACTGTTGGCTGCTCAGGGCAATGTGGAGGCAGAGCAGACTTTGAACATTGTGCACACTTCAGAATCTCTTCAAAGAGATAAAGCTGTTGTTAATAGGATGCCTTCTCAAGCTGGTGAGCCATCTGAAGAGTTTGAAGTAAATTCTAATGATGATAACTCTATTTCTCTGGATGGGAGCATGAACTTAGGGGGAGATGCAGACCTAAGTTCTGTTCCAGATTTACCTGAATGTGCATGGACAAAGAAATCTACACCAGGACAGTTTGGTGTAGCTTTGGTCAAGCAAGTAATGGCTATTCAAAAGGCCCTTCAGGAGACTACAGATGCTGGTACAAAGGCTATTCTTCAAGCTCATCTAGACTCTCTGCATCTCTTGCAGTTGCAGCATATCAGACAGAATTTAAGTGTGGATGAACTCAAAAAGGATATTCCTGATCTGAAATCCTACAATTCTGAGAAGTTGGATTCAGTCATGCCTTATGGTACAATGCAAGATTTGTTGCTGAGACTGAGGAGAGAATCTGATGCTGACAAGAGGCTGGCTAAGTTGGAAACAAGAGTTCAAGTCATTGAAGACTCTGTGGTCACCATTCTTCAAAATTAACAATCTCAGACAAATCTACTATTGCAGCTGGCAAAAGCACAAGGCTTGACTCCTATCCTTGATGATAACAAAAAGGGGGAGAATAAAAGGGAAAGCGAAGGAGAGCCATCAACAACAGTTCAAATATCTAAAGTGCTAGTTCCTTCCATCACCACTTCTCCAACTCTTCAAATCAAAGGAAAGCTTGATGGAATTGATCTAATCCAGATAGCAGCAGCTGAGATGAAAGTCAAAGAGCAAAGGAAGAAAATTGATGAAAGGATGAAACAAATTTTTGGTTCTACAACTTCAAAAGCACAATCTGTGAAGTATAGCACAAAAGTGGAGCTCAAGCCAGTAAGGAGAAATAAGGTTGGAGAGACTTCTTCCAATAATCTGAAACCTATGGTTCTCAAGCCCAACAACAGATCCAACAAGGACTCTATAAAGAACCTTCTAAGCCTTGCTCAGTTGAAAGGAGTGGATTTTCCTCTTCCAAAGCCTGATAAAGACAAGGTTTTGGGTGGTAATATCATGAAGCACAAGGAGACCAAGAATATAGTTGAAAGGATGAACTTGGCCATTATCTTTAGAGAGGGAAAACGTATCTGTGTGATACAAGGACATCCCAAATTCTCAATAGCCAAGAGGGAAGAAACCAGAAGGTTGAAGGAAGAAGCTAAAAAGCTAAAGGCTGACAAAAGAGCACAAGCAAAGCTTGAAAAATAGCTAAAGTCAAGTCAAGCTGAAGAAAAGAAAGAAATTGAAGACAAGAGTGAAGATGTAGGTATGGGGGACATGATTAGTGATGATGTGGAAGAAAGAAGTAAGGAAAGAAAGGAATGGCAGAAAGGGAACAGAAAGAAGGCCAATGCAAAAAGGAAGATGGTAGATGAAACTGAAGAAATCCAATCAAAATCCAAACCACTACCTTCTATTCCTGAACCTATTGTGCCTGACCCCTTCATAAACATCCATGGTGAAACAATCACTCCTAAGGAGGAACCAATTGATTGGGACACCATCAAATTGCCCACCTTTTTAACCACTTCTCCACCATCAAAGAAACAGAAAAGGAAAATCAAATCAACACATCTTCTAACCTCAATCAAATTCACTCAGAAGCCTAAGCCTAAGCCACCAGCCTCAAAGGATGATTATGTTTACATTTGTGACATAAAGGAATTTTCAGACATTGAACTCTATATGGATGAGCTGGAGGAAGTAAGGGGAATAGATGCCTACAGACAACTTCCAGAAATACTAGTGTTCAAATATAAAGGAAGTGGGGAAATGACTTGGCCTCTCTACAGGATTCTGAATGAAGGCTATTCTACCTTGGTTAGAGTCTACTCATCCATAAAAAGGGATTCTGGCTTTACCAGGACTGCCAAAACTGATATTCTCAACAAGATTGCCAGCATAAGGAAAACTTGGTGGGAGCCCAATGCCTTGTCTAGAACATTACTCATCCAAGAGAGAGGAATTATAATTCATAAATCACCTCATTGGTTGATGGAGTTCAGAGACAATAAAGGAGTCAGAAGATTTTTCAGACTTGAAGATCAACTCAAGATTTCCAGTAATGAAACTCTCAAGGATATGCAATCTAAGTTGGACATCAATGAAGAAGATGAAGCTGAATTCTACAGACAACTCCAACTCTAAATAGAGGAGAATGACAGGAGGCTAGGGAAGAAAACAAGTGATCAAAGGAAAAGAAATTAATCTGCTCAGGCTAAAGGAGCACCCTTGGAAATAATGTAATTCTTCAATTCTATCTCAGTATACACACTTTTGCAGCACTTTTGAATTTCTACTTTATTTCAGTTCATATGTTTGTTAAGTGTTTTGTTATCATCAAATTAAACCCAAATTTATGACTACAGTTCTAGTAGACATAAATAGGGGGAGATTGTTAGGAATATGTGTACTAGTTTGATGATAAGTTAAACAGAACACTTAAGTAGAAATCTAGTGTTTGCCTCAACGGATAAGACCATTTTGGCTATCCGTTGAAGGAGTAGCTTTACTTAGAAATAAGTTTAGTATTGTAGCACATTTCATTCTCTGTATTTAAGTTATAATTCTTAGATGTTGTGGGAAATTATCAGTCATGTTGACTACTAGTGGATATGTAAATAGGAGGGCTAATTGTAAATATTTCATGCCTTGTAATTTTGTATAAATGAAGTTGTATCAACTGATATTAAAGGCCTTCAACGGATGAGAAGCAAAGCTTCAACGGATGTCTCTAAAGCTTCAACGGGTAACATCCATCAACAGATGAGTGCTTCAACGGATAAAGCTTCAACTGCTAATGCATCAACGGATAAAGCTTCAATGGATAAAGCTTCAACGGATAAAGCATCAACGGATGAAAGCTTCAACGGATGCTTAGTTCAAATAGCAGTTGATAGCGATAATTCATAAGCTGACAGAGGCACATGGGTTTACAGAGACAAACTGGAATATGGCAGCCTCTAGGAGGAATCAAGAAAATGCAGTATTTCCATTCTGGTGCAAACAAGGAAGTATTCAAAGATTCACAGCTAAACCTAAATTGCATTGGATATAGAAATGAAGAAGAAATATGTGAAGAATCTTTTAATTGTATTTTACAGTTTTGTCTTCACTTGTAAACTTGGTGATATATAAATCAAGTAGCAGCTAGTAATTAGATGGTGAATTTTCCAGAGCTGTTTAGAAAAATTCAGAGAGAAAATCATCTAGTTTGTACTAGGACGCAGCTGTGATTTAATTCTTTGAATCACAGATTTTCTGAAATAACACATCTCTGGTGGAACAACAAATCCACCAGAAAAGTTTTTAAGTCTGTTGTGTTCTTTACATTTGTGTTTGAATATATATCTGTCTGCATTAGCTGAAAGCAATTCACACACACTTGTTCATCAAAACACAATAGCTTAGAAACTGCTCAAAACTTGAAAAAGTTTTGAGATTTAAATTCAACCCCCTTCTGTAAATCTCATTGTTAGTTCACTGGGAATAACAGATTGCAAGATGAAGGTTTTCATGAAAGCCTCAAATTTGACAATGTTGAGATGAACTGTGATGATAATGATGCTGAAAGTGATCAAGAAGTAATCTCTAAGGATAATGCAGAAAAGTCAGCAACAAATGAAGCACATAATTCCACATCCATCGAAAGACAAGGTGCATCATCCGTTGAGAGACAAACTGTATCATCCATTGAAAGGCAAAATTCAACATCCGTTGAGCCATCAATAGGAGTTGAAAGTCAATATAGATCACACACAGAAAGGACCCCAACTTCAAGTCAAAGATCCAAAAATTCAGGGAAAGTTTCTTCTAATCAAAACTCAGTCACACATCAAGACAACTTTAAGACCTCTTCATCTAGAGCTAATCTACCACAATAAAGAAAATGGACTAGAGATCACCCATTTGAACTAATTATTGGTGATGCATCTTCAAGAGTACAAACAAGAAAAGCAATTCAAGAACAATGTTTATATAGCAGCTTCCTGTCATAGGGAGAACCAAAGAAGGTAGAAGAAGTTTTATTGGATCCTGATTGGGTTTTAGCTATGCAGGAAGGGCTAAATCAATTTGAAAGGAATAAGGTATGGAAGCTAGTACCCAAAACTAAAAGCAAGAATCCTATTGACACCAAATTGGTATTCGGGAACAAGATGGATGAAAAAGGCATAGTAGTCAGGAACAAAGCTAGATTGGTTGCCAAGGGCTATCGTCAACAAGAAGGAATAGATTTTGATGAGACCTTTGATCCTGTTGCAAGACTTGAAGCCATCAGAATCTTTCTAGCCTATGCAGCCCATTCCAATTTCAAGGTCTATCAAATAGATGTTAAAAGTACATTTCTAAATGGAGATTTGGAGGAGGATGTCTATGTCAGTTAGCCTCCTGGTTTTGAAGACCCCAACTTTCCTGATTATGTCTACTATCTTTTGAAAGCACTGTATGGTTTGAAGCAAGCACCTAGAGCCTGGTATGACACCTTGTCAAAGTTTCTTTTAGAAAATCATTTCACAAGAGGTACTGTTGACAAAACTCTTTTCATTAGAAATGTTAATGGATCTAGTATACTTGTTCAGATTTATGTAGATGATATTATTTTTGGCTCTAAAGATGAGAAACTTTGCAAAATTTTTGCCAAATTAATACAAAATAAATATATAATGAGCATGATGGGAGAACTAACTTACTTTATTGGTTTACAAGTTAAGCAAGTTAGTGATGGAATATTCATTAGTTAGACCAAATATATTTATGATCTTTTAAAAAAGTTTGACTTAATGAATTGCACATCTGCAAGAACTTCTATTGCCACTGCCACTAAACTAGAATTGAACACTACTGAAATGTTTGTAGACATTTCAAGTTACAAAGGCATGGTTGGCTCACTTTTATATTTAACAGCTAGTAGGCCAGATATAATATTTGCTACTTGTCTTTGTGCTAGATTTCAAGCTGATCCTAGATAATCTCATTTATTAGCTATTAAGAGAATTTTCAGATATCTCAAAGGAACATCGAAACTTGGCATTTGATATCCTGAAGATTCTGGTTTTAATCCAATTGGTTATTCAGATTCAGATTATGCAGGTTGTAAAATTGATAGAAAAAGTACAACAAGAACCTGTCAATTTCTAGGAAACAAGCTAGTGTCATGGTTTAGTATGAAATGAAATTCGGTCTCTACTTCTACAGCTGAAGTTGAATACATTGTTGCTGGTAGTTGCTGTGTACAGATTTTATGGATGAAGAATCAACTATTGGATTATGGTCTACATGTGGAAAATATCCCAATTTTTTGTGACAAAATAAGTGCCATTGCTATTATTGAAAATCCTGTGCAGCATTCAAGGACCAAGCACATTAACATCAAGTACCACTTCATTTGAGAACATATCATGAATGGTACAGTGGAACTTCATTTTGTTCCAAGTGAGCAGGACATCTTTACCAAGCCACTTGATGAGTCCACCTTTTCTAGGTTGGT
Source organism: Apium graveolens (assembly GCF_009905375.1). NCBI lineage: Eukaryota > Viridiplantae > Streptophyta > Magnoliopsida > Apiales > Apiaceae > Apium > Apium graveolens. Next base: position 97,632,383 of record NC_133651.1, read on the forward strand.
AAGTGAGTTAGGTATGCTTATGTAACACCCCCTTCTTAAATTTAGAAGGGAGATATTACTTAAAATCCAAAAACCTGCAAACAGAGCACTAATATATTTCTAACAATAATTTAATAGTCTAAAATCTCCAAAATAATATTAAATCTCCAAACTGTCTAAATTAATAATATAAATGTAGAAATCTCTATTTAAATAATTAAGTTTAGATACTGATAAAGTCTGAAATTCTAATCAATGAACTGGGTAGCTCTCCATCACACAATCCCATATCCCCCTAAGCACCTGCCACAAAAAGAATACGGCTTGAGCCAAACACCCAGTACAGATTTGGAATACAATTTATAAAATAAAAAGATCAGAAATACACAATCTGCAAATTATAATAAAACAACAATTTTAATAATAAGTAAGACTGAAGCAACGAGGGGTTATGATATTTCATACCGAAATCAGAACAGATACAAATACACACATCATAAGGTACCTAATGTGTGCAATAGAATGGATAACGTGTACGGCATATAGAACGTCACCATAAATCAAATCACAAATCAAACTCTGGGTGCACCCACTTATCCTGAACAAATATCATATGCGCAAAAGCTCCTCCCAAGAACTAACAGAAGGATACGCCGTGACCAATCACACTGTCACAGAAGTGTCATGTCACTGGTGCCGCAATAACATGGCTGTAGTACCCCTACAGCTGGTTAACTCGATATACCCTAAATCACACTAAGGGTCCAAATGAAAAATAATATTTCTCGCAAAATTTAAAAATCACCTGAGAAAAATAATTCAGATTTCCAAAGCAGAGGGTGTCATAAATAATTTTTGAAAACCGCATAAATAGATATCTAAATTTTCCAAATAAATTTTAAAACAATTTTTGGAAGTCAGAAAAAGTCAAATTGAATATTTAATGGAATGAGTAACCTGAACGAATCAAATATCTCTAAATGCTAAGAGTAACGCTGAATAAAAAAAGGGATATAATTTGTACCTCGATAACCGTAAACACTAATACTAATGAAATTTGAGAACAATTTGCTAATTTCCCGGCCTGCGATCTAATTACAAAATTATAATTTAGGATTAATACTCATTGCTTATTTTATTAATCAGCAACTAGCCTGCTGTAAAATTTCTTATAATTAATTTGTACTCTTACGGTTACTAGCTAAGTACATGACATGACATTGACGTGAATACCATGTACCATGATGATGCCATTACTATATTATAAATTTAAACATAAATTTTACACAAAATCAACAAAGCAATTATACAGTATGCAACCCTAGACTAATACATCATGTACACACATAGTATGACACTTATCCGAGAGTAACTAAACTATGATGGTTCCCCATTTAAATAATTAAATATATAAATAACAAGTAACCATTATATACATAGTCAGTTATACTAATAATAATTTGACAAACTTAGTTGTTCAGTAACTCAATATTATCATACTTTAATACATATGATTGAAAATAAATAATAGCTCACAAAGTTACAATACGATTTGACAATACAAATTAACATCTAAATTAATATCGATATATGATATGGACAAAACATACTTGCAAATAAATATAAAGTGGTGTTTAAATAAATTAACACTTATATAATACGAAACTTAACTAATATAATAATGTACATAAAGGTTAAACATGGGTGGATATAATACTATACAAGTATAAACATGGCTGTGCAAAACAAGGCAGGAACACCAAAAGATAGAGTATATTATTTTAATAAAGTGAAACTCTAAAATACTTCATGATTTAATATAATGAATATAGATAACTCACATCACACAATAAGCAGAGAATAATGGATGCAAATGGTCTCCTCCACTGCGGCCCACAAGAACTTCTTTTCAGGATTTGTGTTAAGTGAATATAAAAATTAAGGGTTTGTGCGGCGTGTTTATATACATAGTGAGGATCTTTTAACCGAAATAGGATCCCGAAAATTTATCGTATATCACATAAAATTGAATTAATCATTTTTTAAACTAATAAACTTTTATTATTATTATTATTATTATTATTATTATTAAAATCATGAATATTACAGCTTTATTATTCCTAAATTATTTTGATGTCTAAGCAAGTTGTAATGCAACCAGCATCAAATTTGATTATTCTTATATAGATGAAAATTTGGCTAAGTCAAAAATTACATCTCGACGGATGTTCATTATCTGTTAAAAATGAATATCTGTTAAATTTCATTATCTGTTGAAAATCAAATATTTTTCTGGGTACATTATATATCGACGAATATCCATTTAATCTATATCCGTTGAATTGCTTTAATCATAACCGTTAATTCTATTCCTTATCCGTCGAATTTACTTACAGTATATAAGTATATGTCGATGGATAATCTTTAGAATTTCTACAGTTTATTTCATTTTTAAACGGCTATTTTGGGCAATTTTCATTGGGTACTTTAGTGTACTTTTAACTTTTAGTTGTTTATTTATGAGAAAGTATAAAATCCCCCTTTCATTTTTCATTTTACTTTTATCTTTCTCAAAGCAATTTTACTCGCTTCGTCTCTAAAGCAAAAACCCTTTTCTCTGTAACTACTATAAATCACACCAATGGTACATGTAGTCAAAATTATGTCTCAATCTGGATTTGTTTATGAAAAGAACAACTTTGTAACACTGGTAAACAAAGATATTGCTGCTTCTGAAGACTATCACAAGATGATGGACTTCATTTAAAGTTACAAACTAAGTTATGCGATGCTTGAATCTCTAGTTATCTACTGTGAAGTTGTCGAGGAGATTTGGACTACTGCAGTGTACAACTCCAAAGATAAGACCATTGCCTTCTCTCTCAAAGGTAATGACTATTGCATTAACTATGATGAAATTTTAAGCATGCTTTAAATTGCCTGAAAATAACACACTTGTTCCACACACAGACACAGATGTTAGCACCATGATTGTGTCTATGGGTTATTCTCTTAATCCTGCAAAATTAGGCGAGGTTAGGAGAATGGGCCTTAGAAAAAGTGGATCTTTCTCTATGACTCTTTTATAAAAGTATTTTCAGGAAAGATTAGCAATTTTGATGCCATTACATACTCTATGGTTAACATGCTTTACATGCTTTTAAGTGATAAGTACTTCAATTTCAGTAGTTCTGTCATGTATGAACTAGGGTATAAGTTAGGAGACTTTAAGAAGAGGTCTACCAACATATACTCTGCTAGGTTTATTATGATGCTAGCAAATCATATGTCTAAGGACCTCTTGATTGAGAACCCAACAAACAAGCTTGATTGTTGGGTCCAAGCAAAGAGGATACTTGCTGATCATAACAGGAACAATCTCCACAGTGAGGTACCTCTCAATTATTTGGCAATCATGGAGGCACCTCAGGTAAGTGAGGTAAATGTTTATGTCTCTACTATTTCCCAACCTCAAATTTCTTTACAAACTACTGTGGCTATGGCTTCTGTGACAGTGACCAAACAGATGCCTACCTAAGCCACAAAATACAAAATTTCTAAATCCAAGTAAAAGAAACCCCACTTCTAGTTCCTCTCAAAAGAAACTAGTTTCAAAAATTACCAAAGAACAAGAGGGGAGTGTGAATGGTGGTAAGGAAGGTGAAGGACAGGGTTAAAATTAAAGAAACCCTAAGGATAAGGAGAGTGAGGTAAGTGTGATGCAAACCAGCCACATTGCAGTCTACCAACAGACTGTAGTTCTTAATAAGGAAACAAGCTCATTGCTAGTTACATCCTCCCAAAAGGAGGTAACTGTTAAAACAAGCTCTCAACCAAAAGCACATGCCAAAAGAGGAAGGGACACTAACCAACCTCAAACTTATATTAGAAAGAAGAAATATAAACCTATGGGGGAGTCACAGGGCGCACACACAATGCCAACTGCAGTCCAAGACTCAGTTATTGCACCATCACAAAGTCAGGTTGATGTGGCTCCAATAAATATTAAGTCATGACCAAAATATCTCACAATGAAACACCCCATACACACAATTCTCCCTCAAACTCACTGGATGTGGACATGATAAACACATCAATTCCTGATTCTCCATCTTTGACACTCATGGAGGAGCCAAAATCCAAAGCAAGTGAGTATCATCTTATAAATGATTTGTTGGCACATTTGCCATTTCTTTCTGATACTACTGAGAAATATGTGCATACTCTCAAATCAATCACCACAGATTCTATAGTAGTTTCAACTCCTAACTCTATCATTTCTACTCTCTCGACGGATATTTCTCATCCGTCAACAAGTGATTGTCTCTCGGCGGATAAGCTTCACATCAATTATCCGTCTACATTCACAACTACTATTTCGATGGATGTTTCTCATCCGTTGGAAGTACACAACTTGAAATTTCCAAACATGTTACTGGTGTAGATGACTTAGTGGTTGTTCAATCACTCTTAGGATTGAGGGAAGAGAGTGAATTGAGTGAGAGGCTGAGTTGCTCTTAGGCAAAAGGAGAGGAAAATAGTGAACAAATGCATGATATTTCATGCAGCATGGAAAAAATGAGTGAGATGAGTCCCACCTTAGATGTTGAAGGTGAGGGTGTGAATCTTAAGGGAGCCCTTGATGCAAGAAAAAAGAGATAATGAGAGAAAAGCAGGTACAAAAGAATGGGAAGATCCCATTATTAGTGAGTTAAGGGATGTCAATGATGTAGAAAAGGAGCAAGTATTTAAAAATATATATCAAGCTATTTTAGATTATATCTCTTTTGATGATGAGGCATTTACTCATCCTATTCCAACATATTAAATTCTAGCTGAACAGTGCAATGAGGATGCTGAGAGGACTTTAAACTTGGTGCACATAATAACTTCTATGCTAAGGATGATGACAAAAAGGGGGAGAAGGATGCAATTTCCCAAGTTAGTGAGGGGGAGAAGGATGTGCACATTCAAGTCAGCAAAGTATTTGTTCCAGCCATTACTTTCTCAAAGCCACCAGTGTTGCACAATATTGAATTGATCAATATTGCAGCAACTGAACTCAATTTGAAGGAATAAATGAAGAAAATTGATGAGAAAATTGAAAAGGTATTTGGTCTAATTGAAAATAAAGACAAACATGTGAAGCATTTCACATAATTTAGACAGATTCCAATAAGTGAAATGAGTTTGAGGAATATGGAAAGAGGTCAAATCTCAGCTAGAAGACATCAAAATGCCACTGTGATTTTGAAGCCCAAGAATCATTCATCAAAACATTCAAGCAAGAATCCTTTGGAACTAGTCTATGCAACGCCTCAACCTGATGAAAAGAAGCTGCTTGGTCACTCCATTGCCAATCATAAAGATCCAAGAGACTCAGTGTTGAAGAAAAGAATAGATAAAATCTATAGGAATGGAAAACTAATTTGTGTGATGGCTGGACATCCTCAATTTGGAGAAGCCAAGAAAGAAGAAAAATTGAGGCTTAAGCATCAAAAAAGGCAGGCTGCTTTAGAAGCTAAGAAACAAGTTGAAAAGTTTGTCACCAAGTCAGAAGCTGAAAATCCTGCCACCACAACTGGAACTGAGAAGCCGGAGGAACCAAAGCAGGAATTGAGGAAAGGGGTATAGGAAGGAAAGAGCAAAAATGAAGCCGGTATTTGAAGAAGAAGAAGAGGAAGAACCAAATCCAACTCAGTCTACAACTACTAATCAACCAATTATGCCCATAATGGAGCAAGTTGAAATCAAGGTTCATCATGGTGTGAATTTTCATGATGAGGCAATCATTCCTAAGGATGAACCAATAGACTAGGAAATCCTACCTATTCCAGAGCTTAATCTCCCTATTCCAACCTCCTCTAAAAGAAGAAAGAACATACCAAGCAAGCCAGTCAAGTCTGTCCAATTTAAATCCAAAACCTTATCTAAACCCAAGCCAACAGTCAATAAAGGAGATCAACTCTTTATCTGTGATATAAAGGAGTTTTCAGATATCAATCTTTACCTGGATGAGCTAGATGAAATGAGATCTATCGATGCCCACAAAAGATATCCTTGCTCTGGGCTGATTTTGCTGTGGTAGTGGAGGTGGAGGTAATGCTAAAACTCTTGGAATACTAGCGGCCATTGCAATTCCTCTGCAGTCTCTGGCGATATGTCTTTTCTCCCACATTGGAAACAAGTAACTTCTGCTTTTCCCATTGGACATTCTCCAGAATAGTGTCCCCTTTGCTTGCACTTGAAACACGTGACATTTTGCTTGTTACAAATTCCCGTATGCTTTCTACCACACGTTCTGCAATCAGGTACAGGCGGTCGAATAAGCCTTTCCTGAGTTGGGGCAGGAAGTCGATTACCCATCCTCTGGTTGTTTTGTTCTGGCCTCCTAAAGTTTACTTTTCCTCGAGCTTGAAATCCCGGCCTTTTGTTGAAACGATTCTGAAAATTTCCTGGTCCTTTCTCTTTCTGAGCTGCTTCGCTTTCACCTTCAATAATCATAGCCTTCTGAACAACAGCCGTATAAGTTGTTAGTTCAAACACAGCTACCCTGCTACGAATCCATGGTTTCAGTCCTTGCTGGAATCTCTTGGCCCGCTTCTCGTCCGTATCCACTTGCTCTGGAACAAACCTTGCCAATTCAGTGAACTCGGTCTCATAATCCACAACCGATAAGTTGTCTTGCTTCAGCTCCAGGAATTTGATCTCCATTTGGTTCTTCATAAAACGAGGAAAATATTTCTCCAAGAAAAGATCAGTGAATCTATCCCAGGTCACCACACCTTTTTCTTCCAAAGCTTTCTTCAATTCCCACCAGTAATTAGCTTCGCCTTTCAGAAAGTAGCTAGCAAAATCCGTCTTCTGTTCTTCCTCAACCTTTACCAACGAAAAAGCATTTTCCATCTTTTTCAGCCAAGCTCTCACTTTTGTAGGATCCGTGGAACCCATAAATTCCGGTGGCTTCTGTAACACCCCCAAATCCGGGGTCGGGGATCCGGGTTGTCACGAGTTCCACTTCCCTTAATAACACCCAATCTTATTAAACAATCAACTACTCTTTACTGTGACCCCACAATGTACACACACACACCACAAGTTATAGTCTCAGAGATGAATACTCAAAAAAATAACACAAGTCATTTTATTCCACAATTATATGTCAATACACCCTAAAAAGGTTTCTGAATAACTTTACATTTCTTTGCCATTATTACAATTCATAATTATACATAAGTCTGGTACATCATAAGTTGAAAACCTAGCCTATTGGTAGTTCCTACCTCAGCTACAGCGACATCCACGCCTACAGGAAACTACAGAATGTTTCCTATCCGCCTGCGAATTGGGAGCTTAGTCCTGTTCATCTTTTCTATCTGTTGTTGTGTGATGAAAGAAGAAAGCAAGGGTGAGCAGCAGGCCCACCAAAATAATATGTATATAATGATTAACAATATATGAGCCTTCTCATAGTACTCATGAAAGTCTTGGTCAAAAGAAATGAACCAAGTTTGATATCTTAATGCGAGGAAGTCGCAAAATATTTAGTATATATACATATATACTTTTCAAAATCTTGGAAGTCCTCTTCCATGCATAATATACACAAAGTTCCAGTTTATAACTGTATAAAAAAATATCGTTGCAAGGTGATCTCATATATCTAACCTTGTCTCAACGCTTTTCTGAAAATCTTTGTCATTCATAAGACAATTATTAACTAGATATAAGTTTAAAAGATGAAGTTACCAAATACTTCACTACACTTATATCATTTATAAAGCTACTTGAACTACCATTGTTCAAAGTATAATGAGCTTTCAACAGTTCATCACATAGATGAGACTACAAGACAAGATTTGAATAGATTAAACCTTTGAAATATTATTAAAGGAAATGAAGTTATGATATACTTCATTAAGTTCTGATATATATATATATCCACATATACATCTTCCTTTATACATTTCCTGAAAACCTCTGCCATGTAAAGTATGAACAGAATTGCAATATCCAATAAATTTGGAAAGGAAAAGAATTTGGCATAAACCAGATATCTTGCTGATCAGGCAAAGATACCCATAAGTAACCTTTTCTACTAGTAGATGGACGAATTCCCCACTGGTCATCACCCTGGTCGTAATAGGACCTTATGCTGGACTGCCACTCAGCCACTTATGCATTTGATGGACTCCCACTGAGCCACTTACACTATCATGGACGCCCACTGAGCCCATGTTGCTTATGCCGACTCAATAGATGGACTTACTTCCCGAACGTTGGGTAAGTAATCAATTCATTTACCAAAACTGCAACCGTGTTGCGAATACAAAATACACCACAGAGCCGGATCCCTCAGGTTTTGAGCGAGTATTTAAATCCCCTTAAAAAGGAAGATCTTAAATATAAAAATGAGTTTTGGGATCCGCTCTAACTTTTAAAAATCATTTTGAAGACTCGAAAACACTTTAAAGAGTGTTTGGAGTAAAGCTGATTTAATGAAGTAAATCAGTCCCCAAAATATTTAGAAAATGTCTGAATATTATTATTTAAATAATATTCTCATAAAGAATAATCTTTATAAAAATAATTAAAGTAGAAGTATTAAAACTTATACTTGAAACGAGTATTAAATAACCAAAGATATACTTATATGAAAGTACTATCTTTATTTGAATAATCGAAAATAAGTTTGATTATTGACACCTTATTCTTTAATAAAATAAAGAATATATCTCAGCAAATAATCGGAGTCATAGATCCTCAAATGAATATTCAAATAATATTCATTAAATAATATAAACTGAGTCATAAGCCCTCGAATGAATATTCAAATAATATTCAATAAATAATATAAACGAGTCATAAGCCCTCAAATGAATATTCAAATAATATTCATTAAATAAAATAAAGTTATCAAATAAACCTTATTCGATTAATAGTTTTGAAAACTATAACCATATATATATATAAATATATATGTATATATATACATATATACAAAATCTACTCGGGATCCTCGACTCCCGGTTTTAGAAAACGTTTTCACCTTTGGGTCCCTATACTAAGGGTATATGCAAATTACCGCTATCCTCTAGCATAGGTATTATCAACTGAATCAACAGGTATATATGGAAAGAATACGAAACAGACATGCATATATATATACCACAGCAGCATGCTTCAATATATTGCAACATTTGCTAATTAACCAACATGCATCTATCGCAAGATAATGCATATACATATATACATCACAACAACAGTTATAACGGGTAGAAAACTTGCCTGAGCGACTGGGGGTTACGAATGACTCGGGACGAGTCTGGTAACCTATAAACAACAAGTAAGTTGGAATTAAACCAAAGTCACTTGTAAATCTATACTTTAACTAACTTAGACTCTAACGCTTGTTTTGCGCTTACTGATTTTCTTAAGTCACTCGAGTACCCTCGGCTCCACCATTTTTAATAAATTAACCATTACGAGTTTTAAGGCGATTCCTTCCCGAGTGTCTTACCAACTGCCTAACACTCTTACCATAATTGTTTCATACATTAATTAACCCTTTTTGGTCTTTAACCTATGTTTCAAAGTAAGGCAAGGGGAAAAGTTTCGTTCACGAAACGCCGTTACTTGAAACGGTCGTTTCTCCTAAACCGTGCATCGGAATCGAACGAACTACCTATCAAAACGAAGCTCGTAACATGAGCTATCTAAACATGGCAATGGTAAAAATCTAGCAGGGGGTTCTCGGGTCCTAATGTTATGCACAAAACAGTCTAAAGAAAATCAGACGTTACGACGGCTATGTTTACGCGATTTCCCAATTTTAAACCATTCAAAACCAACCACAATTCAACCTCAAATCAAACACACAACCAACATCCATCCAAACCACATCATAACAGCCCCAACAAATCCACATTAACCATTTATACTTATTCCTCACATGAACTAAAAGCTTTACTTAGGTTCTTTAACTAATTATCAAGATTTACAACTCCAACAATACCACAAAACCAACTAATCTCTACAAACTCAACCAAACTTCAAACAATCAAGCATCATGCTTCACATATACTATATCAAACATATTCATTCCTAATTACTCAAAACTAAAGCTAGGGTTTGTAGTTTATACCTTCCTTGGAGAGTGGAGAATCAAGAGAATGGCTTGGAATCACCCTTAAAGTCCTTATCCAAGCTTAATCTAAACAAAACTTCAAGAACACAAATTTTAGTTCTTGAAAAACACTATTCACCATCTTCTTCCATGATTTATAGAAAAATATTGGCTTGGAATTAGAAGCTTAAACTTATAGGAAGTATGTAACTATCCATGGGGAAGCTTAGATAATTACCTTGCTAAATAGTAAGTGGTGGAGCTTGGATCTTCATTTTTTAAGAAAAGGGCCGAGAGCATGAAGAAGAAAATGGGGGGTTTGTGTTTTGTTTGGTTAAAAAATGAAATGTTTGCTTGATTGGTTGATTTTTGTGTTTGTTTTAGTTAATTACCTAGTTGCCCTTGATTTTGTGTGGTTAAAAAGCCACCACATCTCCTTCCTTCCCATGTCATGCCTATGTCATGATGTGATGTCATCCCCCCCTCTTTGTCCTCCTCTCATTGGTTGGGTGAAATCACTCTCTCTAATCCCTTTGATTAACTTCCTAATTGTTTGCCTAATGACCACTGATCTGTTATACGGTTCGCTTAACTTTCGTTCTCGTTTCTCGTTTGAGGGATCATACCCGGGATCTTATTACTTAGGTTCCCTTAACCTATCTCAATACATTATATTCTTTTTTTATGATCCTCTCTTATAATCCTTTAATTTAAATCCTTTTTATCCTGTTACCTTTTTCTCAATTCTTTCCGTATCTAGTGGATTTCCAGGAAAAATCAAAGTGTTCGGGAATTGGATTCTGACGATCTTTACATACACTTATATACCACATAGAGTACTAATAATATCTCAGAATATCCATAAAAGAACCCCTACCTAGTGTGGCATGAAAAGTTTTCTCATTCAGCAAAAACACTATTCATAAGGGTTTCAAAAATTTTCCAAAATTTGGGGTTATTACAGTCTCCCCTCCTTAAAAGGATTCCGTCCCGGAATCAGATAGAAAATGAATAGGGATACTTTCTTAACATTGCACTTTCTAACTCTCGAGTAAATTTTCCCACATTGTGGTCCTACCACCAAACTCCGCCTAGTTTGATAATCCTTCCCCTAAGCACTTGTTCCTTTTCACTCTATAACCCTTCTTGGTTGCTCCATATAGGTTACGTCGGGTTGCGTGTCTATGTGCTCATATGCCCCTATTTGTTTGGCATCCGAATTACACTTCCTTAACATTGATACGTGAAACACGTTACGACTTGCTACACGTTCGGGGGTAATGCTAGCTCATATACTAACCTCCCAATACTTCTTAATATATCCAAGGGTCCGACACATTGTGGACTTAGCTTTCCTTTCTTTCCGAATCTCATCAATCCTTTCCGAGGGAATACCTATAACAGCACTAGGTCCCCTACTTCCCATTCCTTGTCCTTTCGTGTCAAATCAACATACTTTTTATGTCCATCTTGGGCTACTACCAGCCATCCTCTGATTAGATCTATTATATCCTTGGTCCTTTGGACCACTACTGGTCTGAGCATCTTGCGCTTTACAACTTCATCCTAACAGAAGGGGGATCGACATTGTCTTCCCTCAAGGATCTCATAAGGCGATATCTCAATACTGACATATGATCTATTGTCGTAAGAAAACTCAATCTGTGTTAAGTGATCATTCCAATTTCTCTCAAGTCTATTGCACAGACTCTCATTATAGCTTTTAGCATTAGAGCTTTTGCTTCTCAATACCCATTCTTTTCCAGTTCGTAATCGCTACTACCTTCCGTTCCTAATATTATACTGGTTATACTTTTGCTCGTTAGCGTTCTATAACCTTTTAATAACCACGTCAACCTTAGTATTATGAATGTGTTTTCAATTCGAATACTACCACAACTTTACTACTCCTTTTTCAGCTGTTTCTATTTCCCAAAGTTTGATCAATCATATAGAAGTAAAGGAATTTGTTGAGAGATCACTATGATCATGAACACTTGTTATATCGCATAGTTAGTACAGAAGGTGGCCAGCCTTTAGTACTTGACAAGCAATTAAACAATAGATGGTATCCTACTAGGCTTCTATCACACAGATAGATAGTCATTCGGCAATACCTCCCCTTCTGGAAGGGTTGTTCTTCTCAGCTTACATGAAATGAAAAGAAGAGAAAAGAACGAACTGAAGAGAATTGTATATATATAAAAAAATATACTGCCACAAAATATCTGGATTGGAACCTACCTCTGAACTATAGAGGTTTGTCATAGGAGAACAAAACATATATGTATTTATATCTACATCAAGTATTATAGCATCGTATTTCACACGCCTAAATATTTTTGCTATTCCGTCCATCATTCTATGGACCCATGCTCCTCCTCGAGCTTATACACAATCACCTTTGAAACTCCTTCGATACCGAAAATCGAACCTGGGATCTCATTCTAGACATCATCGTTACTTGAATTCTATGCTTGCACCGTAACCTTCCTCGTATAATAATACGACTCTCTATTGATAAGAAAGAATAAATATTCAATAGGTAGATACTCTACTTAATTAGTCTATCAATGATAACTTATACACTACCACGACCCGTTTAGTGGTACTCAATCTCAACATCCATTCCAATACAACTCTCACGGTTGTAACCAGCTCATTACTCGCAGAATCATTGCTGCATTACTATGGTCCACTACTGACCTACTGTCGTCATTCACGTTCCATGAAATCTTAATATCTAACCATACGGAGTACATACATGTCGTATCAAATCCTTCTAAGGAGGTAACATAATCACCATTCCTGATTCATGAAGAACACTCCTGATCCTGACATACATACATGACATGAAGCAGATAAAATTGCAGAAGAGTTTCCATCAATGCAACGATAGCAGGTTAATACTATTCTTAATCATATGCCTTAAATAGAAGACTTAACTCAAAGGTTCGTCTAGTCCTTTTTGAAACATGGTCCCGGATAATCTCAAGATAGTACCTTCTGAGATAGATAGACCGCCCATGGCGATTACACGAATTAAACCTTTACCAACTACTATTATGGTTGGGTATTGCACAGTCATCAGAAGGAATGTCAATCTTCCAAACCATAATACAACCTTCATAGCTTTAACCATCATCACTGTATTCCTTTGGTACAAGTGCCTATAATTATCCTCTTACACTTAAAGTGTTGGCCACCTCTTTGGCCTTTCTTGATAGTAATATTTCCTTACAATCAATGTCGTCTTAACCTCTTTCACTAATTTTCTACCTCATTTCCATCACTGCTTGTGTGAAGATGCTTTCCTTAAAATCTGATGAGTAAAAAAAAATATTACCATTTTTCCATAAGTTATCCCCTCAGTCTTTAGAGGTTAATCACTGTCATGACTGACTCTCAATCATAATTAGAACATCTTTTATCTTAAGTCCTAATTGCCCTGAACAATTTGGACCATTACTGGTTCGATCCATACTTTCTCGTGGTTTAACACGTGCCCCACTTGGCAACATTATAATTACGTCATATTTCCTTTATCAACATTTCTATTCTTGAGAATTTTTAATATTACCTTTCTCCTTGTAAAACCTCTAAGGTTATCCTTGAATCGTTCCTCCTGTATTCCCTAGATACAGGGCATATCAAAATACCATTTACTAATACTAAAACCATTGTCTATATACTTCTGAAAAATTTCTCCACTGATCCTTAAAGGTTGTTATTACCTTAATCCCTTTCCAATTCATACTGTCAAAACTCATGCTATCCCTATTAAGGGTGAAATGCCAACCTTTATGCATTCCCCTAGGATTCGTTTTAAGTTACCGATGTTATATCCTTAATTTCACCTTTAAAAAAAATACTTGCATCCTTTCATGGATAAATCAAGTCATATATCCTTGATAGATTATCTTATTCATCATTCCCACCTCGATAGTCTATACCTAATTTCATAATAGCATCCTTATTCAAATTGAGGTCAATCCATATGGCCTCCAAAAGATAACGATGGTTATCTGCTTTTCTTGCCTAATTTGGTAACGATAACAAGGATGTTCTGGAAGATATTGGTCATGTTCAACGTGAACTTCTTCTTAATAATTCCTTATTTACTTTTGTTGTTTATCTCAACAGTCATCTCAATGTTGGGATATCTCTCATACCTGGCGTCTCCCTTTCTGGGTATCAAGCCACCGATCTTACACTTCACATTCTTGAAGGTCACTTCCTTCATCCAATTTTCCTAGTTTCTTACTTCCTTGCCTCCTTAGTCTATCCGCGTCTCATTATTTATCCTTCGAATTATCTCAAGGTTTCCTCGAATCTTCCCAACTTACAGGGGATAAAATATATGTATCTCTTATGCCCTCAACCATCAATTTTAACTCATGGCGAATCACCCTCATCCTGACGATTACATGCTTTTCTATTTCTATTGCTATGAATCTTTAGGGTTTCCTCATACCCAACTCCTTTATCATACCTCAAACTCTATTGACTTTATATTCCTTTCCACTTCAGTTTCTTTTTATTTTCCTTTCTCTTATCATTATTTCATGAACCAACACAACATAAGCATTGATTTCAAACATCCCGTCATTCTGGATTCGTATCCTCAGAACGAATCTTGACAACTTTTACATCTTAGATTCATAATTCATCATACTCGTCTGCCTTTGTTCTGGCTCTAAAGCTTTTACACTATCTCCTTATCTTTGGGAATTACTTTCCCGAAAACAATTGACTGAACTTAAATCAGTTTATTATAATCTCTTGCTCCGTGCCTTCCTTGGTCTTTCACCAGTGGGTGGTCTCTCTCTTAGGAGGGTAAGTGACAAAAACAGTCTTTTGTGGTTCGTCAATCATTCAGAATCTCAAATGATTCCTCTATTTCCTTTAGCCAGGCTCTTGCCTCGACTAGGTCAACCTGTTCCTTGGAACTCTGAGAGCTTAGAGACTTAAAGGTCCTGAAAGAATTTCCTATCACATTGTTTCCTCAAGGTGGTGGTTGGGGATAATAGTCTAAGTTCTGTCTAGACAGGTCCATAAATTGTTGTATAGGAGTACCATCTCGGGTCTCCTTTCCTTACTCGACTTTCTGTTTCCTTAGTATGAAATGTTTCAACCTTCTCCCATAATCGGGGTTATCTTATACATTAAAAACCTTGTTTTCCACTCTATTATGTTATGGGTTCTTTCTTTCTTGATGGCAACCTCCCTGACTATCACATTCTGGGTTTGCCCTAAATCCTATTCCTCAAACTATGGCTCTCATCTAAGTTCTCATCCTTAAGCTCTTGAACTTTCGGAACCCAAATTCTATAGGAATACCTCATTATTCCCTTATCATCTTTCTCGGTATTAATCTCATATTTATTTGTTGGCTCTCTGCCTTCATTCATCACCTTTTTCTGGCACAATATGCTCTTTTCCAATAATTCGGTCTCTATTGCAATTATAAACAGCTTTTCGGTACCGGCTCCGGTTACCTTCACTACTATTTCCATTTTCTCAAAATCTCTTATCAACTCTCCCAAAGACATTATCATCTTGAGTCTCTCCTTTTTACTAAGGGCATCAGCCACCACATTGGCTTTCCCCCGAATGATAAAGAATCTCATAATCGTAATCCTTGATTAGCTCTAACCACCTTCTCTGGCGCATGTTGAGCTCTTTCTACGCGAAAATGCACTAGAGCACTTATGGCTTGTGTAAATCTTGCACTTCTCTCAATACAAGTAGTGCTTCCAATCTTTAGGGCAAAACTATTGCCACGAGCCTAAGCTCATGGATGGGGATATCGAATTTTATATTCCCTTAATTGTCTTGACGCGGACGCGATTATCTTGATGTGCTGTATAAGAAGCACCCTAATTCCTTATGCGAAGCGTCACTTCCAAATCACAAAATCTCCTTTTTCCATCCGGCAATGCCAACATAGGGGCAGTCACCAACCTTTGCTTCGGTTCTTAACAGCTGTTCTCGCATTTCTCTGTCTATTCGAACTTCTCAGTCTTATGAGTAAGCCGCGTTAAAGGGGCTACTATCTTTACAAACTTGAATGAACCGCCGGTAGTGACCGACCAATCCTACCTCTGGGAGTTGCCCTAACCATGGTCATCAATTCCTCAGTGGTCCTTTATTCATTCTTGTCAGGATCCTTCACGGAATCCTCCTCAGCAACAATCCCTTCTAGGACAACATCCTCAACCGTTACATCCTCAATATCAACATCATCCGGTCCTGCGTTAGGACGCTCTATCGGATCCATAATCTGGTCTCCAATAAGTAATAATACATCATCGCGTTGTTGCTCCTCAACCTCAGGGTTCGGTGTCCCGCTACCATATACGATAACGAACTACGCTACTATCACGATATTTATAAGGGTTCCCATAAGGGTTTTAACTGTCAGTACTACGTTAGGTAGTCCGACTATGAACTTGGCAAGAGTTCTTATTATCTTAGTGAACTTATTATCTTAACGTCACATCATCTCTGAGGTTTATAACGCTTAGCTCTGATACCATTTCTGTAACACCCCCAAATCCGGGGTCGGGGATCCGGGTTGTCACGAGTTCCACTTCCCTTAACAACACCCAATCTTATTAAACAATCAACTACTCTTTACTGTGACCCCACAATGTACACACACACACCACAAGTTATAGTCTCAGAGATGAATACTCAAAAAAATAACACAAGTCGTTTTATTCCACAATTATATGTCAATACACCCTAAAAAGGTTTCTGAATAAATTTACATTTCTTTGCCATTATTACAATTCATAATTATACATAAGTCTGGTACATCATAAGTTGAAAACCTAGCCTATTGGTAGTTCCTACCTCAGCTACAGCGACATCCACGCCTACAGGAAACTGCGGAATGTTTCCTATCCGCCTGCGAATTGGGAGCTTAGTCCTGTTCATCTTTTCTATCTGTTGTTGTGTGATGAAAGAAGAAAGCAAGGGTGAGCAGCAAGCCCACCAAAATAATATGTATATAATGATTAACAATATATGAGCCTTCTCATAGTACTAATGAAAGTCTTGGTCAAAAGAAATGAACCAAGTTTGATATCTTAATGCGAGGAAGTCGCAAAATATTTAGTATATATACATATATACTTTTCAAAATCTTGGAAGTCCTCTTCCATGCATAATATACACAAAGTTCCAGTTTATAACTGTATAAAAAAATATCGTTGCAAGGTGCTCTCATAAATCTAACCTTGTCTCAACGCTTTTCTGAAAATCTTTGTCATTCATAAGACAATTATTAACTAGATATAAGTTTAAAAGATGAAGTTACCAAATACTTCACTACACTTATATCATTTATAAAGCTACTTGAACTACCATTGTTCAAAGTATAATGAGCATTCAACAGTTCATCACATAGATGAGACTACAAGACAAGATTTGAATAGATTAAACCTTTGAAATATTATTAAAGGAAATGAAGTTATGATATACTTCATTAAGTTCTGATATATATATATATATATATATATATATATATATATATCCACATATACATCTTCCTTTATACATTTCCTGAAAACATCTGCCATGTAAAGTATGAACATAATTGCAATATCCAATAAATTTGGAAAGGAAAAGAATTTGGCATAAACTAGATATCTTGCTGATCAGGCAAAGATACCCATAAGTAACCTTTTCTACTAGTAGATGGACGAATTCCCCACTGGTCATCACCCTGGTCGTAATAGGACCTTATGCTGGACTGCCACTCAGCCACTTATGCATTTGATGGACTCCCACTGAGCCACTTACACTATCATGGACGTCCACTGAGCCCATGTTGCTTATGCCGACTCAATAGATGGACTTACTTCCCGAATGTTGGGTAAGTAATCAATTCATTTACCAAAACTGCAACCGTATTGCGAATACAAAATACACCTCAGAGCCGGATCCCTCAGGTTTTGAGCGAGTATTTAAATCCCCTTAAAAAGGAAGATCTTAAATATAAAAATGAGTTTTGGGATCCGCTCTAACTTTTAAAAATCATTTTGAAGACTCGAAAACACTTTAAAGAGTGTTTGGAGTAAAGCTGATTTAATGAAGTAAATCAGTCACCAGAATATTTAGAAAATGTCTGAATATTATTATTTAAATAATATTCCCATAAAGAATAATCTTTATAAAAATAATTGAAGTAGAAGTATTAAAACTTATACTTGAAACGAGTATTAAATAACCAAAGATATACTTATATGAAAGTACTATCTTTATTTGAATAATCGAAAATAAGTTTGATTATTGACACCTTATTCTTTAATAAAATAAAGAATATATCTCAGCAAATAATCGGAGTCATAGATCCTCAAATGAATATTCAAATAATATTCATTAAATAATATAAACTGAGTCATAAGCCCTCGAATGAATATTCAAATAATATTCAATAAAAAATATAAACGAGTCATAAGCCCTCGAATGAATATTCAAATAATATTCATTAAATAAAATAAAGTTATCGAATAAACCTTATTCGATTAATAGTTTTGAAAACTATAACCATATATATATATAAATATATATGTATATATATACATATATACAAAATCTACTCGGGATCCTCGACTCCCGGTTTTAGAAAACGTTTTCACCTTTGGGTCCCTATACTAAGGGTATATGCAAATTACCGCTATCCTCTAGCATAGGTATTATCAACTGAATCAACAGGTATATATGGAAAGAATACGAAACAGGCATGCATATATATATACCACAGCAGCATGCTTCAATATATTGCAACATTTGCTAATTAACCAACATGCATCTAGCGCAAGATAATGCATATACATATATACATCACAACAACAGTTATAACGGGTAGAAAACTTGCCTGAGCGACTGGGGGTTACGAATGGCTCGGGACGAGTCTGGTAACCTATAAACAACAAGTAAGTTGGAATTAAACCAAAGTCACTTGTAAATCTATACTTTAACTAACTTAGACTCTAACGCTTATTTTGCGCTTACTGATTTTCTTAAGTCACTCGAGTACCCTCGGCTCCACCATTTTTAATAAATTAACCATTATGAGTTTTAAGGCAATTCCTTCGCGAGTGTCTTACCAACTGCCTAAAACTCTTTCCATAATTGTTTCATACATTAATTAACCCTTTTTGGTCTTTAACCTATGTTTCAAAGTAAGGCGAGGGGAAAAGTTTCGTTCGTGAAACACCGTTACTTGAAAAGGTCGTTTCTCCTAAACCGTGCATCGGAATCGAACGAACTACATATCAAAACGAAGCTCGTAACATGAGCTATCTAAAAATGGAAATGGTCAAAATCTAGCAGGGGTTCTTGGGTCCTAATGTTATGCACAAAAACAGTCTAAAGAAAATCGGACATTACGACGGCTATGTTTACGCGATTTCCCAATTTTAAACCATTCAAAACCAACCACAATTCAACCTCAAATCAAACACACAACCAACATCCATCCAAACCACATCATAACAGCCCCAACAAATCCACATTAACCATTTATACTTATTCCTCACATGAACTAAAAGCTTTACTTAGGTTCTTTAACTAATTATCAAGATTTACAACTCCAACAATACCACAAAACCAACTAATCTCTACAAACTCAACCAAACTTCAAACAATCAAGCATCATGCTTCACATATACTATATCAAACATATTCATTCCTAATTACTCAAAACTAAAGCTAGGGTTTGTAGTTTATACCTTCCTTGGAGAGTGGAGAATCAAGAGAATGGCTTGGAATCACCCTTAAAGTCCTTATCCAAGCTTAATCTAAACAAAACTTCAAGAACACAAATTTTAGTTCTTGAAAAACACTATTCACCATCTTCTTCCATGATTTATAGAAAAAGATTGGCTTGGAATTAGAAGCTTAAACTTATAGGAAGTATGTAACTATCCATGGGGAAGCTTAGATAATTACCTTGCTAAATAGTAAGTGGTGGAGCTTGGATCTTCATTTTTTAAGAAAAGGGCCGAGAGCATGAAGAAGAAAATGGGGGGTTTGTGTTTTGTTTGGTGAAAAAATGAAATGTTTGCTTGGTTGGTTGATTTTTGTGTTTGTTTTAGTTAATTACCTAGTTGCCCTTGATTTTGTGTGGTTAAAAAGCCACCACATCTCCTTCCTTCCCATGTCATGCCTATGTCATGATGTGATGTCATCCCCCCCTCTTTGTCCTCCTCTCATTGGTTGGGTGACATCACTCTCTCTAATCCCTTTGATTAACTTCCTAATGGTTTGCCTAATGACCGCTGATCTGTTATACGGTTCGCTTAACTTTCGTTCTCGTTTCTCGTTTGAGGGATCATACCCGGGATCTTATTACTTAGGTTCCCTTAACCTATCTCAATACATTATATTCTTTTTTTATGATCCTCTCTTATAATCCTTTAATTTAAATCCTTTTTATCCTGTTACCTTTTTCTCAATTCTTTCCGTATCTAGTGGATTTCCGGGAAAAATCAAAGTGTTCGGAAATTGGATTCTGACGATCTTTACATACACTTATATACCACATAGAGTACTAATAATATCTCAGAATATCCATAAAAGAACCCCTACCTAGTGTGGCATGAAAATTTTTCTCATTCAGCAAAAACACTATTCATAAGGGTTTCAAAAATTTTCCAAAATTTGGGGTTATTACAGTCTCCCCTCCTTAAAAGGATTCCGTCCCGGAATCAGATAGAAAATGAATAGGGATACTTTCTTAACATTGCACTTTCTAACTCTCGAGTAAATTTTCCCACATTGTGGTCCTACCACCAAACTCCGCCTAGTTTGATAATCCTTCTCCTAAGCACTTGTTCCTTTTCACTCTATAACCCTTCTTGGTTGCTCCATATAGGTTACGTCGGGTTGCGTGTCTATGTACTCATATGCCATTATTTGTCTGGCATCCGAATTACACTTCCTTAACATTGATACGTGAAACACGTTACGACTTGCTACACGTTCGGGGGTAAGGCTAGCTCATATGCTAACCTCCCAATACTTCTTAATATATCCAAGGGTCCGACACATTATGGACTTAGCTTTTCTTTCTTTCCGAATCTCATCAATCCTTTCCGAGGGAATACCTATAGCAGCACTAGGTCCCCTACTTCCCATTCCTTGTCCTTTCGTGTCAAATCAACATACTTTTTATGTCCATCTTGGGCTACTACCAGCCATCCTCTGATTAGATCTATTATATACTACTGGTCTGAGCATCTTGCGCTCTACAACTTCATCCTAACATAAGGGGGATCGACATTGTCTTCCCTCAAGGATCTCATAAGGCGATATCTCAATACTGACATATGATCTATTATCATAAGAAAACTCAATCTGTGTTAAGTGATCATTCCAATTTCTTTCAAGTCTATTGCACAGACTCTCATTATAGCTTTTAGCATTAGAGATTTTGCTTCTCAATACCCATTCTTTTCCAGTTCGTAATCGCTACTACCTTTCGTTCCTAATATTATACTGGTTATACTTTTGCTCGTTAGCGTTCTATAACCTTTTAATAACCACGTCAACCTTAGTATCACGAATGTGTTTCCATTCCGAATACTACCACAACTTTACTACTCCTTTTTCAGCTGTTTCTATTTCCCAAAGTTTGATCAATCATATAGAAGTAAAGGAATTTGTTGAGAGATCACTATGATTATGAACACTTGTTATATCGCATAGTTAGTAAGAAGGTGGCCAGCCTTTAGTACTTGACAAGCAATTAAACAATAGATGGTATCCTACTAGGCTTCTATCACACAGATAGATAGTCATTCGGCAATACCTCCCCTTCTGGAAGGGTTGTTCTTCTCAGCTTACATGAAATGAAAAGAAGAGAAAAGAACGAACTGAAGAGAATTGTATATATATAAAAAAATATACTGCCACAAAATATCTGGATTGGAACCTACCTCTGAACTATAGAGGTTTGTCATAGGAGAACAAAACATATATGTATTTATATCAACATCAAGTATTATAACATCGTATTTCACACGCCTAAATATTTTTGCTATTCCGTCCATCATTCTATGGACCCATGCTCCTCCTCGAGCTTATACACAATCACCTTTGAAACTCCTTCGATACCAAAAATCGAACCTGGGATCTCATTCTAGACATCATCGTTACTTGAATTCTATGCTTGCACCGTAACCTTCCTCGTATAATAATACGACTCTCTATTGATAAGAAAGAATAAATATTCAATAGGTAGATACTCTACTTAATTAGTCTATCAATGATAACTTATACACTACCACGACCCGTTTAGTGGTACTCAATCTCAACATCCATTCCAATACAACTCTCACGGTTGTAACCAGCTCATTACTCGCAGAATCATTGTTGCATTACTATGGTCCACTACTGACCTACTGTCGTCATTCACGTTCCATGAAATCTTAATATCTAACCATACGGAGTACATACATGTCGTATCAAATCCTTCTAAGGAGGTAACATAATCACCATTCCTGATTCATGAAGAACACTCCTGATCCTGACATACATACATGACATGAAGCAGATAAAATTGCAGAAAAGTTTCCATCAATGCAACGATAGCAGGTTAATACAATTCTTAATCATATGCCTTAAATAGAAGACTTAACTCAAAGGTTCATCTAGTCCTTTTTGAAACATGGTCCTGGCTTATCTCAAGATAGTACCTTCTGAGATAGATAGCCCGCCCATGGCGATTACACGAATTAAACCTTTACCAACTACTATTATGGTTGGGTATTGCACAGTCATCAGAAGGAATGTCAATCTTCCAAACCATAATACAACCTTCATAGCTTTAACCATCATCACTGTATTCCTTTGGTACAAGCGCCTATAATTATCCTCTTACACTTAAAGTGTCGGCCACCTCTTTGGCCTTTCTTGATAGTAATATTTCCTTACAATCAATGTTGTCTTAACCTCTTTCACTAATTTTCTACCTCATTTCCATCACTGCTTGTGTGAAGATGCTTTCCTTAAAATCTGATGAGTAAAAAAAAAATATTACCATTTTTCCATAAGTTATCCCCTCAGTCTTTAGAGGTTAATCACTGTCATGACTGACTCTCAATCATAATTAGAACATCTTTTATCTTAAGTCCTAATTGCCCTGAACAATTTCGACCATTACTGGTTCGATCCATACTTTCTCGTGGTTTAACACGTGCCCCACTTGGCAACATTATAATTATGTCATATTTCCTTTATCAACATTTCTATTCATGAGAATTTTGAATATTACCTTTCTCCTTGTAAAACCTCTAAGGTTATCCTTAAATCGTTCCTCCTGTATTCCCTAGATACAGGGCATATCAAAATACCATTTACTAATACTAAAACCATTGTCTATATACTTCTGAAAAATTTCTCCACTGATCCTTAAAGGTTGTTATTACCTTAATCCCTTTCCAATTCATACTGTCAAAACTCATACTATCCCTATTAAGGGTGAAATGCCAACCTTTATGCATTCCCCTAGGATTCGTTTTAAGTTACCGATGTTATATCCTTAATTCAACCTTTTAAAAAAATACTTGCATCCTTTCATGGATAAATCAAGTCATATATCCTTGATAGATTATCTTATTCATCATTCCCACCTCGATAGTCTATACCTAATTTCATAATAGCATCCTTATTCAAATTGAGGTCAATCCATATGGCCTCCAAAAGATAACGATGGTTATCTGCTTTTCTTGCCTAATTTGGTAACGATAACAAGGATGTTCTGGAAGATATTGGTCATGTTCAACGTGAACTTCTTCTTAATAATTCCTTATTTACTTTTGTTATTTATCTCAACAGTCATCTCAATGTTGGGATATCTCTCATACCTGGCGTCTCCCTTTCTGGGTATCAAGCCATCGATCTTACACTTCACATTCTTGAAGGTCACTTCCTTCATCCAATTTTCCTAGTTTCTTACTTCCTTGCCTCCTTAGTCTATCCGCGTCTCATTATTTATCCTTCGAATTATCTCAAGGTTTCCTCGAATCTTCCCAACTTACAGGGGATAAAATATATGTATCTCTTATGCCCTCAACCATCAATTTTAACTCATGGTGAATCACCCTCATCCTGACGATTACATGCTTTTCTATTTCTATTGCTATGAATCTTTAGGGTTTCCTCATACCCAACTCCTTTATCATACCTCAAACTCTATTGCCTTTATATTCCTTTCCACTTCAGTTTCTTTTTATTTTCCTTTCTCTTATCATTATTTCATGAACCAACACAACATAAGCATTGATTTCAAACATCCCGTTATTCTGGATTCGTATCCTCAGAACGAATCTTGACAACTTTTACATCTTAGATTCATAATTCATCATACTCGTCTGCCTTTGTTCTGGCTCTAAAGCTTTTACACTATCTCCTTATCTTTGGGAATTACTTTCCCGAAAACAATTGACTGAACTTAAATCAGTTTATTATAATCTCTTGCTCCATGCCTTCCTTGGTCTTTCACCAGTGGATGGTCTCTCTCTTAGGAGGGTAAGTGACAAAAACAGTCTTTTGTGGTTCGTCAATCATTCAGAATCTCAAATGATTCCTCTATTTCCTTTAGCCAGGCTCTTGCCTCGACTAGGTCAACCTGTTCCTTGGAACTCTGAGAGCTTAGAGACTTAAAGGTCCTGAAAGAATTTCCTATCGCATTGTTTCCTCAAGGTGGTGGTTGGGGATAATAGTCTAAGTTCTGTCTAGACAGGTCCATAAATTGCTGTATAGGAGTACCGTCTCGGGTCTCCTTTCCTTACTCGACTTTCTGTTTCCTTAGTATGAAATGTTTCAACCTTCTCCCATAATCGGGGTTATCTTATACATTAAAAACCTTGTTTTCCACTCTATTATGTTATGGGTTCTTTCTTTCTTGATGGCAACCTCCCTGACTATCACATTCTGGGTTTGCCCTAAATCCTATTCCTCAAACTATGGCTCTCATCTAAGTTCTCATCCTTAAGCTCTTGAACTTTCGGAACCCAAATTCTATAGGAATACCTCATTATTCCCTTATCATCTTTCTCGGTATTAATCTCATATTTATTTGTTGGCTCTCTGCTTCATTCATCACCTTTTTCTGGCACAATATGCTCTTTTCCAATAATTCGGTCTCTATTGTAATCTCAAACAACTTTTCGGTACCGGCTCCGGTTACCTTCACTACTATTTCCATTTTCTCAAAATCTCTTATCAACTCTCCCCAAGACATTATCATCTTGAGTCTCTCCTTTTTACTAAGGGCATCAGCCACCACATTGGCTTTCCCCCGAATGATAAAGAATCTCATAATCGTAATCCTTGATTAGCTCTAACCACCTTCTCTGGCGCATGTTGAGCTCTTTCAACGCGAAAATGCACTAGAGCACTTATGGCTTGTGTAAATCTCGCACTTCTCTCAATACAAGTAGTGCTTCCAATCTTTAGGGCAAAACTATTGCCACGAGCCTAAGCTCATGGATGGGGATATCGAATTTTATATTCCCTTAATTGTCTTGACGCGGACGCGATTATCTTGCTGTGCTGTATAAGAAGCACCCTAATTCCTTATGCGAAGCGTCACTTCCAAATCACAAAATCTCCTTTTTCCATCCGGCAATGCCAACATAGGGGCCGTCACCAACCTTTGCTTCAGTTCTTAACAGCTGTTCTCACATTTCTCTGTCTATTCGAACTTCTCAGTCTTATGAGTAAGCCGCGTTAAAGGGGCTACTATCTTTACAAACTTGAACGAACCTCCGGTAGTGACCGACCAATCCTACCTCTGGGAGTTGCCCTAACCATGGTCATCAATTCCTCAGTGGTCCTTTATTCATTCTTGTCAGGATCCTTCACGGAATCCTCCTCAGCAACAATCCCTTCTAGGACAACATCCTCAACCGTTACATCCTCAATATCAACATCATCCGGTCCTGCGTTAGGACGCTCTATCGGATCCATAATCTGGTCTCCAATAAGTAATAATACATCATCGCGTTGTTGCTCCTCAACCTCAGGGTTCGGTGTCCCGCTACCATATACGATAACGAACTACGCTACTATCACGATATTTATAAGGGTTCCCATAAGGGTTTTAACTGTCAGTACTACGTTAGGTAGTCCGACTATGAACTTGGCAAGAGTTCTTATTATCTTAGTGAACTTATTATCTTAACGTCACATCATCTCTGAGGTTTATAACGCTTAGCTCTGATACCATTTCTGTAACACCCCCAAATCCGGGGTCGGGGATCCGGGTTGTCACGAGTTCCACTTCCCTTAACAACACCCAATCTTATTAAACAATCAACTACTCTTTACTGTGACCCCACAATGTACACACACATACCACAAGTTATAGTCTCAGAGATGAATACTCAAAAAAATAACACAAGTCGTTTTATTCCACAATTATATGTCAATACACCCTAAAAAGGTTTCTGAATAAATTTACATTTCTTTGCCATTATTACAATTCATAATGATACATAAGTCTGGTACATCATAAGTTGAAAACCTAGCCTATTGGTAGTTCCTACCTCAGCTACAGCGACATCCACGCCTACAGGAAACTGCGGAATGTTTCCTATCCGCCTGCGAATTGGGAGCTTAGTCCTGTTCATCTTTTCTATCTGTTGTTGTGTGATGAAAGAAGAAAGCAAGGGTGAGCAGCAAGCCCACCAAAATAATATGTATATAATGATTAACAATGTATGAGCCTTCTCATAGTACTCATGAAAGTCTTGGTCAAAAGAAATGAACCAAGTTTGATATCTTAATGCGAGGAAGTCGCAAAATATTTAGTATATATACATATATACTTTTCAAAATCTTGGAAGTCCTCTTCCATGCATAATATACACAAAGTTCCAGTTTATAACTGTATAAAAAAATATCGTTGCAAGGTGATCTCATATATCTAACCTTGTCTCAACGCTTTTCTGAAAATCTTTGTCATTCATAAGACAATTATTAACTAGATATAAGTTTAAAAGATGAAGTTACCAAATACTTCACTACACTTATATCATTTATAAAGCTACTTGAACTACCATTGTTCAAAGTATAATGAGCTTTCAACAGTTCATCACATAGATGAGACTACAAGACAAGATTTGAATAGATTAAACCTTTGAAATATTATTAAAGGAAATGAAGTTATGATATACTTCATTAAGTTCTGATATATATATATATCCACATATACATCTTCCTTTATACATTTCCTGAAAACCTCTGCCATGTAAAGTATGAACAGAATTGCAATATCCAATAAATTTGGAAAGGAAAAGAATTTGGCATAAACCAGATATCTTGCTGATCAGGCAAAGATACCCATAAGTAACCTTTTCTACTAGTAGATGGACGAATTCCCCACTGGTCATCACCCTGGTCGTAATAGGACCTTATGCTGGACTGCCACTCAGCCACTTATGCATTTGATGGACTCCCACTGAGCCACTTACACTATCATGGACGCCCACTGAGCCCATGTTGCTTATGCCGACTCAATAGATGGACTTACTTCCCGAACGTTGGGTAAGTAATCAATTCATTTACCAAACTGCAACCGTGTTGCGAATACAAAATACACCACAGAGCCGGATCCCTCAGGTTTTGAGCGAGTATTTAAATCCCCTTAAAAAGGAAGATCTTAAATATAAAAATGAGTTTTGGGATCCGCTCTAACTTTTAAAAATCATTTTGAAGACTCGAAAACACTTTAAAGAGTGTTTGGAGTAAAGCTGATTTAATGAAGTAAATCAGTCCCCAGAATATTTAGAAAATGTCTGAATATTATTATTTAAATAATATTCCCATAAAGAATAATCTTTATAAAAATAATTGAAGTAGAAGTATTAAAACTTATACTTGAAACGAGTATTAAATAACCAAATACATACTTATATGAAAGTACTATCTTTATTTGAATAATCGAAAATAAGTTTGATTATTGACACCTTATTCTTTAATAAACTAAAGAATATATCTCAGCAAATAATCGGAGTCATAGATCCTCAAATGAATATTCAAATAATATTCATTAAATAATATAAACTGAGTCATAAGCCCTCGAATGAATATTCAAATAATATTCAATAAATAATATAAACGAGTCATAAGCCCTCGAATGAATATTCAAATAATATTCATTAAATAAAATAAAGTTATCGAATAAACCTTATTCGATTAATAGTTTTGAAAACTATAACCATATATATATATAAATATATATGTATATATATACATATATACAAAATCTACTCGGGATCCTCGACTCCCGGTTTTAGAAAACGTTTTCACCTTTGGGTCCCTATACTAAGGGTATATGCAAATTACCGCTATCCTCTAGCATAGGTATTATCAACTGAATCAACAGGTATATATGGAAAGAATACGAAACAGGCATGCATATATATATACCACAGCAGCATGCTTCAATATATTGCAACATTTGCTAATTAACCAACATGCATCTATCGCAAGATAATGCATATACATATATACATCACAACAACAGTTATAACGGGTAGAAAACTTGCCTGAGCGACTGGGGGTTACGAATTGCTCGGGACGAGTCTGGTAACCTATAAACAACAAGTAAGTTGGAATTAAACCAAAGTCACTTGTAAATCTATACTTTAACTAACTTAGACTCTAACGCTTGTTTTGCGCTTACTGATTTTCTTAAGTCACTCGAGTACCCTCGGCTCCACCATTTTTAATAAATTAACCATTACGAGTTTTAAGGCGATTCCTTCACGAGTGTCTTACCAACTTCCTAACACTCTTACCATAATTGTTTCATACATTAATTAACCCTTTTTGGTCTTTAACCTATGTTTCAAAGTAAGGCGAGGGGAAAAGTTTCGTTCGCGAAACGGCGTTACTTGAAACGGTCGTTTCTCCTAAACCGTGCATCGGAATCGAACGAACTACATATCAAAACGAAGCTCGTAACATGAGCTATCTAAACATGGCAATGGTCAAAATCTAGCAGGGGGTTCTCGGGTCCTAATGTTATGCACAAAAACAGTCTAAAGAAAATCGGACGTTACGACGGCTATGTTTACGCGATTTCCCAATTTTAAACCATTCAAAACCAACCACAATTCAACCTCAAATCAAACACACAACCAACATCCATCCAAACCACATCATAACAGCCCCAACAAATCCGCATTAACCATTTATACTTATTCCTCACATGAACTAAAAGCTTTACTTAGGTTCTTTAACTAATTATCAAGATTTACAACTCCAACAATACCACAAAACCAACTAATCTCTACAAACTCAACCAAACTTCAAACAATCAAGCATCATGCTTCACATATACTATATCAAACATATTCATTCCTAATTACTCAAAACTAAAGCTAGGGTTTGTAGTTTATACCTTCCTTGGAGAGTGGAGAATCAAGAGAATGGCTTGGAATCACCCTTAAAGTCCTTATCCAAGCTTAATCTAAACAAAACTTCAAGAACACAAATTTTAGTTCTTGAAAAACACTATTCACCATCTTCTTCCATGATTTATAGAAAAAGATTGGCTTGGAATTAGAATCTTAAACTTATAGGAAGTATGTAACTATCCATGGGGAAGCTTAGATAATTACCTTGCTAAATAGTAAGTGGTGGAGCTTGGATCTTCATTTTTTAAGAAAAGGGCCGAGAGCATGAAGAAGAGAATGGGGGGTTTGTGTTTTGTTTGGTGAAAAAATGAAATGTTTGCTTGGTTGGTTGATTTTTGTGTTTGTTTTAGTTAATTACCTAGTTGCCCTTGATTTTGTGTGGTTAAAAAGCCACCACATCTCCTTCCTTCCCATGTCATGCCTATGTCATGATGTGATGTCATCCCCCCCTCTTTGTCCTCCTCTCATTGGTTGGGTGACATCACTCTCTCTAATCCATTTGATTAACTTCCTAATGGTTTGCCTAATGACCGCTGATCTGTTATACGGTTCGCTTAACTTTCGTTCTCGTTTCTCGTTTGAGGGATCATACCCGGGATCTTATTACTTAGGTTCCCTTAACCTATCTCAATACATTATATTCTTTTTTTATGATCCTCTCTTATAATCCTTTAATTTAAATCCTTTTTATCTTGTTACCTTTTTCTCAATTCTTTCCGTATCTAGTGGATTTCCGGGAAAAATCAAAGTGTTCGGAAATTGGATTCTGACGATCTTTACATACACTTATATACCACATAGAGTACTAATAATATCTCAGAATATCCATAAAAGAACCCCTACCTAGTGTGGCATGAAAAGTTTTCTCATTCAGCAAAAACACTATTCATAAGGGTTTCAAAAATTTTCCAAAATTTGGGGTTATTACAGCTTCACCGACTGAAATTGCTTGAAAGTGACCGTAGGTGCTGCTGGTGGTACTTGATGTCCTGGATGAGCGGCTTGCTGTAACATCTGTTGCTGGAACTGCTGTTGTTGCTGCTGCATTTGTTGTTGCATCATCAACATCTGCTGTTGCATGAGATTAAACATCTGATCCATCTGGTTATTATTGTTTTGGCCCTTGGTGTTTCCATTTGATGAGTCGGGTTGTGCTTTTCTTTTGGGTGCCTGCTCAAAGTATGGAAAATAATCTGCAAAACCTGGTACCTCTGGGGGAAGTGGTATCTCTGGTGGTAGTCCAGGTGGCAATTATGGAGGTATGGCAATGGAGGTAAGATCTGCTCTGACACTGGGGCTAATACCGGTGCATCCACTGGATCTGTCTCGGTCCTCTCCGTAGACGATGATAAAGAAGCCATCTAATATACATAAAAATAATAACACAAAAACAATCAAATCATAATTCCTAAAACTCATAACTTTTAAACAATCATAACACTCTTACTCTCATCCTATCTCATTTTCCTATCTTATCTTAGTCCTAACGTTCTTGTTTTCAAAGGTCAAACCTAAGCTCTGATGCCAACTATAACACCCTCCAAATCCGGGGTATAGATTTGGGGCATTATTAACAACAATTACCAACTAAACCTGCACAAGTGGAATATAAATATAATAATTACCCCGAACTATCACTACTCAGGATCTTTTAAGGTCTGAGTTTGAAAACAAGAATCACATACTACACTTTATTACAAACCCAACTAAATAAAACCTGTCTCAAGAACTCTTTTTGTTACAAAACTTTATTCTATCTACAGTCTCACTACACAACTTTTATTCAAACTACACAAGACTTTTATTCAACCCAACATTACTACTTATCCTGCTACACCTGATCTGGCAATTCAAAGCTCTCTTCGGGAATAGGAAGGAACACTCTTGGTATAAGAGGGTCCCGCTGCTTGACTCGCTTCTTGACTATGCGGGTTCTGATGGGTTTCATTCTATACCTTAACTGGAAAACAATAGGAGTAACAATAAAAAGGGATGAGCCAAAATTGCTCAACAAGCCTGTAACAATATATATAGTATAAAGAAAGAGAAATGAGTGAAACAATAAGCTGCTGGTCGGAACAACCATCTGAATCTGTATAGAATAGTAATTTGCCAATGTTGGCGAGTACCAAATGAACAAGACTGGAAACAAGAACCAACATATGCACTATAACCTGCTGATCAGTCAGAATATAGTGCGGATCTATACCCAACTGCATAGACCCAACCAACATAAGGAGTACTCAGGAAACTATGGCCTATTAAATAATGGTCTGGGTAAAACCCAGCCCGTATAGTAACCATCCAGTACAAGGCTTAGCATCCGGAATAATCGGAATGCTATTGATATATCCCAACACCAGGATATACCAGAGTATATGTAACAAGGGTAAAGGAATTGAAATATGAACAGGGAATTCAATAAATTGGGTAAATCAAGAATTGAAATGAAATTGGAATCAAGCGATAGTAAATGGGTAACAGTGTATATGAACAATGATTATCAAAGAGAACTGATACGATAGAAAAGAAATATAAATCACTATTCTGAATTTAGAATAGGGGAAAAACTTGTCTTGCGCGTACTTAACCTGGTTTAACTCACCGCCTTCTGACCCTAGCTTGCTTGGCCTTGCTAACACTGAACAAATCATGGAAAGATAGGCATTTAGATAACTTACTATATACATGTATCTTGAATTGATAACATGCAACCTTATCAGTCTACCCATGCGTTTCTATCTGACTCGTATATATACACATACATTTATAAAGCATATAGGTTCACATAATCACATAAAGCACGTAGCACATAAAGCACATAACTAATTTCTAGATTTATAATTATTTTTAGAATCAATTCTAGGCTTATACCTGCATTACTAGTCTTATCTGATTTTATTATAATTTTTTGGGATTTATTCGGCTCAATTATACTCCTACTAGGACCTACGAACTATCAATTATCACCAAACCACTTTCTTTCGAAAGAAATTATAACTTACAACTATTTTATTGGATTCGTCTCATTTTTCTGAGTCTAGGGGTCTTCGTTTCGCTCAAATCGGACTAACGGTTGAATTATTATGAATTAAACAAGATTTAATTAATTAATAATTAATTATAAATAATTAATTATAATTAAACAATCCTTAATCATATTTTTAAATAATTAATTAATAATTATTGTATTTAAAAATAATTAATACCTAATTATTAGGAATTATTATTATTTATTACAAATTATTATTACTTATTCGATCAGATCGATTATTTATAAATAATCAATCGATTTAATTAACCGATACGCTATTTATCGAATAACTACGAATTACTCGAATTATAAATCAACTTAACGATTAATCACTCGTATAACTACGAGCTACTCGCAATTCCCACATAATTACCGGAACCGCATCACAACGACGTCCCCCCTTCCTTCCTTCTTCGTCTTCATCGAACACAGCGCCGGAACCGCGAAGAACACGGCGGCGGCGGCGAAACTCCGGCGATGCTAAAACGGACACCAAACATCACGAAACCGGTACCATTCGACTCGCACAACAACGATCTACTCATCTCCAACAACAATAACATCAAACAACACACAGAGAATCAAACCCGAATTCAAGAATTAAACCCGAAAACACGAAATTAAAATCAACTCAACAATCAACAAAAATAATCACATAAACAGAAACTACTAATCACCAGCTTCAATTTGACTACTTACACGCTCGATTTGGTTGTCGGAATCACCTTCAAAATCGCGATTGATCCTCCTGCCCTGTTCTTCACAGAAACCCTAACCCTAATTCCTTTTTCTTTTTCTTTTTATTTTCTGATTTTTCTGTATAATTAACTGATTTAATTACTAATAAATCAGGTATTTATATTTATGAAAATAATACCCCTAAGTAAAATTAAGGGTCTAATTATACTCCTAATAAAAATATTTGGCCCCAATTTTTATAATTTTTGGGTATTAATATTGAATTTTTAAATATCCAATAAATACAAAATAAATACTAAAAATTCCCAAAAATTGTGAAAATTACATAAATACAAAGAAAATGATATATGATAATTTCATGATCATATAAAAATAAAAATGTAATTTTTGTGGGGTTTTTGATACCCGAAGGGGTCCGGAAAAGTCGTTTTTCGCGAAAAAGGTCAATTTGTAAAACGTCTAGGGGTTCAGAATAGCGATATGGTATAGGGCATTTTTAATAAAATAGATCCAATGATTTTGTTTGAAATACGGGCTTTTAAAACATAATTTTTGAGCTGTACAGGTTTTAATATAATATATATAACTGACGATAAAACGCTCAATAAATATCCAAAACACGTTTGGATCAAAACAGCCAACACATAACACATAGCAGTTATGGTTTAACGACTTAACACATTTAATCACATAATAATACACATAATTTATCATTATTATAATATAATACAAGCGTAATTCCTCGGTCGTTACAGGGTTAGTCTTCTATGAACCAGACCAGTTGCACTACGCGTCAACAGCTCGTAAAAGAAATCTGGGTATTAATTTTAGAAGAATTGTTAAGTTGAGGAACGTATTTGGATTGAACGTTTATCTGTTGAAGTACGAGAAGAGGTGTGCGGGGTATACAGCTAAACAGCTCGAGGGATTGGCAAGGTTCAAAGTTTAATTGTTAACTTAAATAAATTTATTTAATGTACTTGAATATAATTTATTTAATAAACTTAAAATGATTTATTTATAAACTTTAAATAAGTTTATTTTATAAATCTAAATTATTTTATTTATACAAGTTATATTTAAGTTTAATTTATAAATTAATTTAGTTACAATTTAAACTTAAACAAAAAGAAAAAGGAAAACAAAAAAAACAGAAAAGAAAAAGAAAACAAAACAAAAAAAAGAGAAAAGAAAAGAAAAGAAACAAAAAGAAAATGAAAAAAAGAAAAAGAAAAAGAAAAGAAAATAAAAAAAGGAAAACAAAAAGAAAAAGAAAATCAAAAAGAAAAAAAAAGAAAACAGATAAATCAAAAGTAAACCAGGAGGCAACCTTTTGGTTAAGTACAAAAGTACTTGTACCTAGTGGTCGCAGGTTACAGGGAATGCTGCAAAATTAACTAAGTATGAATGTACTAGTAGCAGGGGTCGCATATTAGATTTTGTGTAATAAAATCTAAGCAAAAAGCCCCTTGGTAACCTGGTCGCCAGTAAATATTATGGGAATAAAACTAGTGTCATTACCATCTGGTCGCAAGTACAAGGAAGCACCACTGGTCGCATGTAACGCCCCCAAATCCGGGGTCAGGAACCCGGGTCGTCACACAATCCTTCAATCATGTGTAACCTGCATTTAACTCAATAGTCCAATAATTCCATATTACAGACCCTCAATCTCACACACTCACAAGCTATAGCCTTCGAAACGACATACAACAAGTATCATATGTTATTACAACTTAAATGTACTTTACGGGATCTCAAACAATTATTCATAACCTCTACATGAAGTTACAATAATTACGACTGATATCTTATACCTATCTGATACTCTGGCCAACCTGAGACAAAGCTACCAGAGATTCTCCCTATGACTGCAAGCGACTAAGTCCCACACCGACATACTGGTAATCTGTTGTGTTGTGACATTTAAAAGAAAGCAAGAGTGAGCAATAATGCTCAGCCATAATAGTTAACAGTATGAAAAGACTATTAAAGAAATTATATTAATCCGTATAAGGATATGTATTTATTCAAAGTAGTTTTCTCGGTGATACACACCTCTTTTCAAAATAATACTTTTATTATCACGCAAATATCTTAATGGTAAACCCAACACCTAAGCTTGAGTTACGATATTGCATCTCAATTCCAATTGGAAGAATAGGACTTTCATCGGAGCTCCCGAGATACGATGATCAGTCGTATAACGGTATACTTTTCTACATGTAGATGGATGACTTCCATATGCCCGGTTGTCACGTTTGCCGCATTCGGGCTATATATGCTTCCCCATTCATCCCGGGTATTTTTTACATACTTCGTATGTCCCTCAGTACACATGGTACCTTCTCATACGGAAAATTTATATAGCAGTCTCCCCAGTCCATGAAGTACTGGATCTCTACCCCTCCTATGTCCATTTAAGAATCCTATCATATACTTGGAATCATCGAACTATACTGAAGTTCCCCAAGCGTTTTGCTTGTTGATAGGCACAACTCGTCTCATATGTATATATATATATATATATGTACTTCCGAGAATTTTCGGAGGAAGTACTAAGGATGTGAGTTGACCGTTGTCAACGGATAAATAAATAAGGGGGAGTTTCTTTTGAAAGTATGCTCAAATATTTAAAATAAGTCGAGATAAATTCATCGACGATCTGAAAGTATTCGTATGATTTTCTGAAATCCAGGAGTATTTTTGAATAGGTTTTAAGATTTTTAAATCATATTAAATTATTTAATAAATAAATTAATAATAAATAATAATTATTAAATAATTAGACCTTGAATGATTATGTTTAAAGAAACATTTGATAAAATATTCCCCAACTATTTTACGTTTAAATAATTAAAGTAATCTTTAATAATAATAAATCGAATTTGAAATAAATAATCGTTGGAGAATAATTCTCCTATAATAAATGAATAATTGTAATAATATTCATTATTCAAACAATAAAATATAGTTGAGGTAATACGATCTTTGGAAATCGTTTTAACTAAATTCGAGGTATTTTAATATTTCGCAAGTGGACCTCGAGTCCCTTGGAATAAAATAAGTACGGACTTTTAGTCGTCCAAAACATCTCCGGGATGATTCCCGGATTTATATTTTATTAAAACTGACCGACTCTCGGTCTTACAACTTATACATCACGCTCTACTATAGCATTAATATTCTTAAATAAAACACCTCTGGAATACTTCCGGGTTTTCATCGAATTATACTGACCGATCCTCGGTCTAAAATATACTCCTCATATATACAACGCTACTCTCTAGCGTTATCGATTGAAATTCGGTAATATTCATGTACCAAAATTATTATCATATCGTATGATATTATATAACATAATTCTTAAAAAACCATAAATATAACATCATGTATATATCGACATTATTTGAAAACAAACACAACACAATATTTTTAAAATGTAGGGTTTGAAAACTTGCCTGGAGTCCAAGATGTTGGATTTTTAACGCAGCGGGGGCATGGCAAAACACTTTTACACATATAAAATCCAAATAAAAGCATATAAATCGTGAATAAAAATTCGAGGGATCGAATCTAACCTTTTAAAATAATTCGGAGACAACGATCAGAGATCCTTAGCAGTTGCTCCTCAAGTGTGAAGCACTCCACCGGTATCCACCAAGAAAACGATGTTAAGGAGGAGGAAGGAGGTGGAGAGAATTGAGTTTCCAAACTTTTTGGGTTTTCAGGTTTCGATGGGGTTAGAATAAAATAGGGTCTATAATAGTGTATTTATAGGCAAAATTTTCAGCTGAAATTTTCCCATAAATATTATTATTATTATCCCATTTATTATTCTCATTAATAATTAAAACACCTTTTAATCATTAATCCTTTTTCTAAACACTTTAGAAATAATTCTCTCGCTTGATTTAATTTCCAAAAATTAAATCCTTTAATTAATAATATTAAGAACTTTTCTTAATTAATTTATAATCAATTAAATCTCATTTAATCAATTATTAAATTTGCCAATTAATTATTTATTTCATAAATAAATAATTATTAGCCATTATTAATTAATTCCTCCACCATTAAATCATTCTCTTTTTATGGTGTGACCCTGTAGGTTCAATATTAAGCCGGTAGTAGAAATAAATAATAATAAAACTATTTTATCATTATTTATATAAATTTACTAATTTATTAAATATGATTAATTAATTAATCACATTTATTCTACATCGTGAGTGATGCTTCTCAACATATCGCGACTATCCGGATAATATGAATTCACTGCTTAGAATTCCAAGAACCTGTCAGTGAATAGTTACCGTACAATAAACTCCTTCTACCCTACAATGTCCCGATTAAATACAAGGCATGGATCTCGTGTCAAGCCTATCTAATTCAATCACTTGCTTACCATTTACTATGCGTAGTTCAATGCAAATTAGAAACTCCTTTCTAATTTCATTCACTCTGGCCAGAGATTCCTGAACTAGCATAAGTGGATCAGCCTTGAACATTCGCTTCCTTCACTGGAAGGGGTAGATCCTTTATTGATCATACACTATCTTCGTGTACAAATTCCTATACCCAGAAGAGCCCTAATAATTGTCCCTGGAGACTAAGAACTAAACCAAAGCATAGTGCAGTGTACACAAGATGACTATGATGACCTCAAGTCTAAGGATACTTGTACAACTATCACTATGTGAACAACTGCTGACACGTGAGTGAACTCCATCAGTTGTTCAGCTGTGCGAGTCATGTTCAGTGTACTTATTCCATAATAAGCACCTACATACTAGCTATAGTGTCACCACACAAATGTCTATGAGAACAGACATCCTTCATAATGAAGCAAGCATAGTATGTACCGATCTTTACGGATTATTGATTACCAGTTAGTAATCCTATGACCAGGAACTATTTAAGTTTAGAGTTATCATCTTTTTAGGTCTCACTATTATGATCTCATCATAATCCATAAAAAGCTTTACTCTAAACTATGGTATATCTTATTTAAACACTTAAATAGATAAAGCCCGTAATAAAAACAAAACAAGTCTTTATTAATATCAATGAAATCAAAACAGATTACATAAAAGTTATTCCTAAATCCTAATACATGATTGGACTTAGGACATATTCCTTTCACAAGATACATTTCCCGACTTTCTCTCGTTCCGGGTTTTCTAATCAACAAATCATAATCTCAATCAACATTCCTACTCTCATCACCAAATTATATTCTAATAAGTTCAATACTTCATAATTTTCAATATTCGATCGACTCGAAATAAGTATCAATCCTTGGTCGAAATGGACGGTCAAAGTAGTCTTTTAGAGTTGACTTTACCGAAGGTTACTATTCTGCGACTCACACTCTATCATTTTTAATAAATTGTAAAATCAATATTTTAATACGAAACTACCTCGAGGAGCTTCTTCAGTGCTTTTAATATTTATCATAAAAGTTTTATTTTGATAAAATGAATTTAATTAGGTGAAAAGCATTTCAAAATTTCGGTTAACTACTGAGTTTTACTATTCAACCCGCTTTCACTAAAACGTCGATATCTCTCAAACCGTTAACTCGATTGACGTACCGTTTTCGTGTGCGCAATCTAGACAAAATTTAGAATACATTATTTGAAAATGGTTTTCTGTTAATAGGGGTGAAAATCCCGAAGTCACAGTTTTTTAACAGTGGGTTGCGTTGGGTGTTTTTACTCCGCGCGATCTCGACTCCGATATTTTTATAAAATTGACAAATCAATATTTTTTACTTGAAATTTTAATGGTAATTAATAAACTATATTTACTACTCTCTGTTAAAATTTTATAATTTTTAAATATTTATAAGTCGATCATTTCTATTTACAAAGTTCAAAATTTGTAGCAGTTTTTGTCGCGTAAATCACTTTTACTAAAACCGTCATAACTTTTGATCCGTAAATTGACATCAAGCGATTCAAGAGCCTAAAAGATCCTCATAACATTGTCTATCATAATCAAGTCTCACGTTTCAATAACTACAGTTTATAAATTCGAGAACTTCTGCAGAAACTTAAGTTGAGTTTTATTCATTTTAACGAGGTTACGATTACGATCCGAGTTTCATTTACATCTTAAATCATTATACCACCATCAACAATCATCAAATCATCATCTCAACACTAAATCCTCTCAAGAACATCATGTTATTGAGGCAACAATCATCAACCTTAAAACTAATTAACTAAACATCAAGATAATATCAAATCAATCATCAAAACCATACTTATATCCAAAAACCTTACTTTTCTTGAAACTTAAAACTTAAACTGGATGAAGGTTTATACCTTTATTGGTAGCTTGGTAGGTCCTCTTATTTATGGTTGAAACTTGGAAGGAATTGGTTATGCTTAAGGATCCTAAGTCATGCCATGAATATCAAGAAAATAAAAAGAGATTTTCGGAGTTACTATTCACCGCCAATTTTGAGCAAGGATTTGACTATGATATACTAATACAATGGCCATGAAATTTTGAACGTACCTTTTAAATGAAATGAGGAAGATTTGGTTAAAATTTGGTGATTTTGAATGAGTAGAATATGAGATATGAATTTTTCTTTTCATGGTGTTCTTGAAATCAGCATTGTGTTTTGAAGAGAGAGAGAGAGAGAGAGAGGGAGAGAGAGAGAGAGAGAGAGAGAGAGAGGGAGAGTGTTGTGCTTTCTTGAATGCTTCTCTTGGAAGATTTTGAAGATATGATTTAGTATATAACCTAGTACTAGTATATCTTTGCATATCTTAGCTAGCTTACTAGGTTTACAAGCTAATCTATCTAGTTTAGATTCCAGGTTTACTATTCTAGCCTTTAGGTCATCATGCTATCTAGTTTAGGTTACTATTTGATAGCCTAACCATGGTTAGTTTCTTACCATAGTTAGCTAGTTTATTTAGCTTGGTTCGATACATTTATTTATTCGCTTACGCGTTCGCTTGGTCGCTTATTCATTTTCGTAATAAATTCTCGTAAACGGTTTGTGGTGTAAATCCTTTCTTATACATTTTTTATGTTTTGAAGTATCGTACTTGGATTTGAATTTGTAAAATTTTAAATTTGTAATTATATTGTGATTCTCGTAATCCTTGATGGTTCATAGATTCGGTTGTTTTTCAAAGTTCGTTTTCTTTGAAAACTAATAGCGTTTATATACACTCATTTGGTACGTATAATCACAATATCAACTCGGAACCTTAAATTAAAAACTCGTATATGGTGTGGTCGTAAAAGTTTTTATTAAACCGCAAGGTTACTATTCATGAAGGTCTTTTACCGATGTCAAAAATTTGGGTTCTTACAGTCTTCCCCCTTAAAAGGATTCTGTCCCGGAATCAGTTTAGAAATAGGCGGGGATACGCTTCTCACATGACCACCTCGAGTTCTCACGTTGACTTCACAGTATTGGATCTCTCCATAAAGTTTGCACTCGTACGTCGAATATATTTTCGGGTACTCGTTCTTGTAGACCTATGACCTTTACACGTTACTTGACATACACTAAGTCCGGCTGCAAGTTTATTAGCTTATTTTCAATCATGTGTTTGGCGTTGATGGTTAAATTTCCTAACCTCTATTCGTGGTAGTCGTTATAAATTTGGTGACCGTTCAACGATGGTGCTAATTTATAATCCAACTTTCTTAGTCCTTTAAAGATTTCAACTAGTCCAATAAACCTTGGGTTCAACATTTCTTTCTCTTTAGAATCTCATCACTCCCTCCCCGAGAGGCACTTTCAATAATACTTGGTCCGTTATTTTGTACTTTCTGTCTTTATAGTTCTGGTCCGTATATCTTTATTGTTCATCCTGGGCTGCCACTAGCCGGGTTCTGATAAGTTCTAGGAATTTCTTTGGTCTATTGACTCAACTATGGTCCGGTATCCTCCGCTTACCAATTTCTTCCCAACCTAAGGGAGAACGATTCTTTCTTCTGTACAATGCTTTGTAGCCATTTCAATGCCCGCATGATAACTCATTATTGTCGGTAATTCGGTTAACGTCAGCTGGTCACTTCATTTCCCTTAAAAATCTATAATATGGATGATTAGCGCATCTTCTAGTGTTTGGAATCATCATTCAACTTAATCATTTCCCCCTCCATCGCTCCTACTAGTTCTAGAGTTTCGTTCCTTAACGTTTTCCCATTTGGCGCATCATCTCTGTCAATTATTTTATGTAAGAAGTTCTCGTTGCATTTCTACACGTTCGTCTCCTGTTACACGCTTAGCGTCAAATTTAACATTTCTTCCTGTAGTAATGTAAGGCACACCGTGGTCCTATTGTCATCTTGAAGGGAGTGCCATTATTCAAACGCAATTGATTAATACGGTTTAGAATCGTGGAACGCTCGGCTTCCGCTATCGGTTATACTTCTTTAATCATTTCCTGTTTAATATTTATAGTAATACGATACCTTCTGGGTCGTACTTGTTATTCTCGCTAGCGCCTTAGACGTATCCACGTTTACTTGGGACTGCTAATAGTGGCCTTTAAAGGGC
Source organism: Apium graveolens (assembly GCF_009905375.1). Lineage (NCBI taxonomy): Eukaryota > Viridiplantae > Streptophyta > Magnoliopsida > Apiales > Apiaceae > Apium > Apium graveolens. Next base: position 97,674,202 of record NC_133651.1, read on the forward strand.
GTGTACGATCTTCCTTGCCTTCAGCCAGCTCTAACCATAACATCCTTCATTCTTCAACGTTGTCCTTCGTACGGGATATCAACGGTTATTTTATGTATGCTCGCATGGTAAGTATATCTATACGAATTTTTTGTCAATGATAGGCGATTCTCCTAATCGTTCCAAATAAAAGGCAAGCCGATAGACGTATCTTCAATGGTCTGGATAGTCCTCCCATCCTACTTGTCGATTTAAGAACTCTAAGTCATGACTCTGTTTGTCCTTTCTCGCAAAAATATCTTGGGAAATAATCCAGTTATGAAATTAATTCTTGGTTCCTTGCGTGGCGCAATATTACGGGGTCTCTTTATCACCAATTATCTCCTCCGCATTCATAACAATTTTATAGAGCGGAGATCTATCATTTGCATAATAAAATAAGCGGTCTTATTTAACCTATTACTCAAAATCCTAAAATAGCATGACGGTTTACTAGGTTCTTGATAATCTTCCTCCAGATTTTATTATAATAAACTCTTACTCCCATTCGGGTCATTTACAGGCCGCAATCGCCAAAATTTTAATCCTCGTCATTCCGTTTTCATTTTCAACCATGTCAATGACATCCATTTTCATATTCGGTCATGACTAATATCCTCTTAAGTTTCTAGGCATCATTAATTCTCCCGGTTACGTAATAAAGGGTTCTCTTTACATTATCTCAACTCCAAAATTCATTCATGTGATCATTCTCATACGTTGTTCTGAAATTTGTTATCCTTAATCTATCTTCTCCTACTTAAAGTGTCGGCCACCATATTGGCCTTTTTTTAATGATAATAGATTTCTCAATCACGATCCTTGATTAATTTGACCAAAACTTCTACGCCGTGTCTAGCGTAAGAAAAAAATTCCAAATTTTCCTCATATGTTAAACTCTTTGTCCCTTTCAGTGCGAACCTTATCGCGATTATTCTAGATTATTATTATGATGCCTTATGTCACGGTCCTTAAGCTGCGTAGATATATCATTCCACTTCACACAAAATCCTATTTTTATCGTCGAGTATTTCTAACACGGGGTTGCTACTAATCTTACCTTCACTTTTTGAAAATCCTATACATCGAATTCATGCATGTTTGGTCTTTCCCGAATTTATTAGTACCTATCAATAATATTCCATGGAGGCGTATCTCACTAATCACGTTGGTATCTCTATTATCGTTCTTCTATAACCATGTTAAAGATCCTTATTATAATAACTAAACATGGTATTCCCTTTTTAAAACAACATACTCATTACGATGCTCCGATTGCACCATCATAGCACTGAGTTTTCATTCTCATATTACAATAATTGGTTCTCAATTATACCTTTATTTGTTTGGAAGGTAATAAGCCTTGGAAGAATGATTTTCACAATATCGATGTAATTTAGACAATCTGAACAGGATTTCAAAATCTAATATCTGAAGAAATAATGAGCTCTAGATAAAAGAGTAGCAACACTCAAAAGATTTATAACTTGGAAGAAAGAATACAATAAGGATTATCCTTCCATGTCCTTAAAATTTTAAATTATGATATTATAGAGAATATCCCTTGAAAGCAATGATTGTTGAATAATAACATCATACGAATGATACTTGTAAGATTTCCCCATTGAAAGAATACTTTTCTTTTCGAATAATGAAGGAAATTTGAAATAACATTCTCAACCAAAGGTTAACCATTGAGGTTTCAAAGAGATTCTATTTTGATAGAAGAGATTTTATTCAATGATTAACAAATAAGGAAGTATGTTGTTCTTCAATCACTTTATGATTTTAAATGGTATTCATTATATAAACGAATGAATAGAAATTTCATCAATGAAATATTTCATAAAACTGAATATGAATTCTCGTTTGAGTGGGCAACCTAGTTAGGTCTCAATTAAATCATTCTTTGAAAATTTCATCAACAATTTAATTTTGCATATATAATGCACTATGGAATAATAAAAATCTGATTGGAAGTGGAACTAGCAAAATAATAACTAGTCCATATCAAGCAATATTATTAACCGGCTAAGAATATGACCAACTCAATTGGTTTGACCCATATCAACTAGCTAGGACGATTAGCTAGGCTTCCTGTCATATTAATTAAAATTTCTACTAGTTAGGACAATTAACTAGTCATTCATGAGAACATATGCAACTAGGCATATTTCAGTTTGTTTGAAAAAAAATCTCAACATCGTAACCACTAAAGAAATTTGTGGCTACCTGGATGACGATTTTGAAATAAAGAGTTTTCGAATTTGGGCTGAGAAAGACAATTATAACTCTGAATCGAGTGGTCTTGGCATCAGAACAATCGATAACCTCTCATCAAATATTTCTTGCCAATAAAGAGGTGCCCTCGTTCACATACTTTATTAGATTCTCAAATAGAATTGAATTCAGAATACCAATATCAAATTGATACCCTAACTATGATTTCAAAGTTCAATATACAATTTCATCCCGATTAGAAGAAACGGATTCTCGAGGAATCTATGGATATTAGATCATCCATGATTTTAACCATTTGTTAAATATTTTATAATCTCGACTGAGAAGAATAAGTATGAAAGAAGAATCAAATGAAGATATTCATTATGAATATTTGTCGATGAATTGAGGAAAATTTATTAAAAATTCCGTGGATAATTGAAATAATGTATAAATAGCTCTGAGCCGAATAAGAAGATCATAATCTATGAATGAAAGTTTATTGATCAACTAAAAGAATTAAACAAGTCCTGATGCGGAGAAAGACTACTCAAGATGGTCACAGCAGAAGTTTAAAGTAGGGAACTAAATGGATTGCTTGATATGACTTATCAAGGCAATACGAATGATCAACAGTTTGGAGGGAGTAGCGTGACAATGAGTAAGTGCCAAAATATTTCACAGATTATCCTAACTCTCGTTATTATCCGTTTGAGGATGATACTACCTCTCCGTCTTTTTAATTCCTTATTTCAGCTAGTGTCTCTTTCAACATAATTTAAAATTGCTTACTAACTTGACTTTCACACGTATATCTGTCATTTCGGTGTTTTACCTCGAAGACCTTACTCAGAATATTCCAAAAGCATATTTTAAGTCGATAGGTGCCTGCTACACGCATCCATTACTAACTACAAGTGGCCAGTTCTCCCTGGGAATAGATCAAAGAGATCTCTTAGGGATCTCAATGCAGTCCATAAGTTTGGTGGCATGTGTGTGTAAGTGAACATACATTACCGAATATATTAGAGGTCTATGAGTATATATACATAGTCTCTGACATCATTTCTACCGAAAAATTCCGCTCTAGACTCACTGGTCTATCATTTTAAAAGATTCTAAGATCGAACTATCGCTCATTGTAATCTTACGCCATTCAATTGTAGACATGCCATCAATTCTTGATGCTTTCTATCTCTGAGCTAAACCATCATAACCGTACATGTTAAGCGCACTAATAATATCATGTAGTGTACTCGTCTTACGATAACATTCTTATATTACATTCAAATCTTCCTTATTAGAATTAAAATCCTTAAGGGTATATTGGACACTATTTCTACTGAATTCGTTATTAGTACGATATTCAAATCCTCATTGGTAAAATGATACCTTCAAGGCTTCAACTAGTTTGGGTCAATAACCTCAACTGTATACTAATAATTAGACTTCATGGTTTTCACCTGTGATGCCCCCTCATGGGAAACTAATGGGGAACTATGAGTAACCAGGCTTGTGTTATCCAATCATCATAAGGTGTTGGTAATACCGTCTTTACCCCAAATGCCCTAGAGACTCAGCTCCGAGTTCGACATCCATATACTTTCCAAATCATATATGATTCTAACTTTTCTTCTCATCATTCTAATAATCTCCAATGGTCTTATTAGTCATACTTTAATACCTCAAATATACATTTATCCTAACCTACACATTGGGGCTACATCCGGTAGTCCAATGATGAACTGTATATGAGCTCTTACGCAATCTCGCATCTAGACAGATTCCTAACACTCTCGTCTCTAAGTACTATAACTTATTGCTCTGATACCATTTCTGTAACGTCCCCAAATCCGGGGTCAGGAATCTGGGCCGACACCTTCAATCATGTGTAACCTGCATTTAACTCAATAGTCTAATGATTCCATATCACAGACCCCCAATCTCACACACTCACAAGTTATAGCCTTAGAAATGACATACAACAAGTATCATCTGTTATTACAGCTCAAATGTACTTTACAGGATCTCAAACAATTATTCGTAACCTCTACATGAAGTTATAATAATTACGACTGATATCTTATACCTATCTGATACTCTGGCCCACCTGAGACAAAGCTTCCAGGGATTCTCCCCATGAATGCAAGCGACTAAGTGCCACACCGGCATACTGGTAATCTGTTGTGTTATGACATTTAAAAGAAAGCAAGAGTGAGCAATAATGCTCATCCGTATAAGGATATGTATTTATTCAAAGTAGTTTTCTCGGTGATACACACCTCTTTTCAAAATAATACTTTTATTATCCCGCAAATACCTTAATGGTAAACCCAGCACCTAGGCTTGGGTTATGGTATTGCATCTCAATTTCAATTGGAAGAATAGGACTTTCATCGGAGCCCCCGAGACACGATGATCAGTCGTATAACGGTATACTTTTCTACATGTAGATGGATGACTTCCATACGCCCGTGTTAGATATATTTGATAATGTCAAGGCTAATATGTTTTATGTTTAGCTTTCAGAATCTTACGTGAACAGGAGAAATCAGTACTTAACTGTTGATCAGTACTTATACTGGAAGTCAGGACTTAAGGATATCAGTACTTATATTATCAGGAGATAATCATCAGAAGATAGATATCAGAACTTAAGTGCTGAAGGACAATCAGATAAGGACAGTAGCTGATTAAAGGAAAGAAGATCGAGATAAACATAAGAAGAGATATGCATGAAGAAGGAATTCCGTGAAGAATGGAATACTTGGAAGAAAAGATATCTGATTGATATATTTTAGGAAGCAGAATTATATTCCATATCAATTAGCGATTATCTTGTAACTGTGTAGTATGTAAACACAGACATAGGGTTTACACTAAAAGTGTTATCATTATTAGAAAAGATTATTCATTGTAACCCTTGCAGCTCTCGTGATATTTGTTCATCACTGAGAGGTAACAGTTCCATACTGTAACAGAGTTTATTGTTTCAATAAAGTTTGTTTTCTGTTACTTAAGTTCTTAAAGTTCGATTTGAGTGTACTATACACTGTATTCACCCCCTCTACAGTGTGTGTGTGACCTAACAATTGGTATCAGAGCCTATCTGTTAACATACATACAGTTAAAGATCCAAACACAATCATGTCGGACACAGAAACTCCAACTAAGCCTACCACAACTGAGGAACCACCAAAGACACAAATTCAGAGTCGGTATGAGACCATCAGAGTCCCCATACTGAGACCATCTGAATATCCCATATGGAAGGTAAGGATGATCATGTTCCTGGAAGCAACAGATCCAGAATACCTTGATAGAATCAAGGAAGGTCCTCACAAACTAACCAAACTCGCTGTTGCAGTTGCAGGTGAAGCAGCAAAGACCGTACCAAAGGAGAAGAGTGATTATACTGCTGAGGACATAGCATCAATTGCTAAGGATGCTAAGGTACGACACTTACTGCATAGTGCCATTGATAATGTAATGTCAAACAGGGTAATCAACTGCAAGACTGCTAAGGAGATATGGGATGCTCTGGAAACAAGGTGTCAGGGAACTGACACAATTAAGAAGAACAGGAAGACAATACTCACTCAAGAGTATGAACACTTTGACTCAAAGACTAATGAGTCATTGAATGATTTATATGATAGATTTTTCAAACTTTTGAATGATTTGTCATTGGTTGATAAAAAGTATGATCTTGAAGATTCAAACCTTAAGTTCCTGTTAGCTCTTCCTGAATGCTGGGATTTGAAGGCAACGACAATAAGAGACAACTACAATCTTGATGAAACAACTCTTGACGAAATCTATGGAATGCTCAAGACTCATGAGCTGGAGATGGAACAAAGAAGTAAGAGGAAAGGAGGAAAGTCAAGGACAGTTGCTCTTAAGGCTGAAGAAGAATTCCCCAAAGCAGCTTCCTCAAAGAAAGACAAAGGTAAAGCTCTTTTCATAAAGTCTGATACTGAGTCATCAAGTTCTGAGAGTGATGATGACTCAGATTCTGTAAGCTTGCCTGAGACTGATGCTGATGAGGAGATGATGAAGCTGTGTGCTCTTATGGTGAAAGGAATCACAAAGATTGCATACAGGAAGTTCAGGAAGGGAAAGAAGTTTTCCAGGAAAAGCATAAGTTCTGATAAGAAGAATTTCAGAAGATCTGAAGGCAGAGGAGGAAAGTCTGACAGAGGAGATTACACCAATGTTAAATGCTATAACTGTGGTGAGAAAGGCCACATATCTCCTGACTACAATAAGGTAAAGGGTGACAAAGGCAAGGCTCTTGTCACAAAGCAGAAAAGCTGGACAGACACCTCAGACTCTGAAAGTGAGGAGAACTATGCATTGATGGCAAATACTGATAAAGAAAGTGCTGAGAGCAGTTCTGAAGCTGCTGAAACAAAGGTACCTCAGACTACTTATGCTTTTCATACTGATGATATTAATCAGTTGAGAAGATATCTTAAAACCATATTTGTTAGCTATAGAGATCAAACTTTAACATGTGAAAGATTAACTTCTGAAAATGTTGCATTTAAGAAAAGGAATGATTTCTTAGAAAAAGAGTTAGTCATGTTCCATCAAACTCAGAAGGATAGAGATGATGCTTTTTATGTTAGGAATGAAGTGCTAAAATTAAATGAATCTCTAAAAACTGAGTTAGAAAAGGAAAGAGAGATTATCAGGACTTGGACTAACTCTGGCAAAACAACTCAAAACTTGCTAAGTAGTGGAAACTGGAAAGAGGGCTTAGGTTATGGAGAAGATAAGAATGATAAAGGAACTGAAGAAATTAAGCCTGTTGTTAAGCAAAAGCCAAAGTTTAAACCTGTTAAGTTTGTAACTGTAAAGTCTGAAAATGAGAAATCAGAAGTTAAAGAGGAATTAACTTCTGACAAACTAAAACAGGAAAAGACAGCTGAAGTGAACATAGGCTTAATGACAAAGAAACAGCTTAAGCATAAGCTGAAAGATGTCAAGAATGCAAACAAGATAAAATCACCTAGGAAAAATAGGAATGGAAAGGAAGGTGTGAATAAAAGCAATGATTATAAACCTGTTCCTGATGCTCCTAGGAAAACATGTCATAACTGTGGAAGTTCTAACCATCTAGCTTCTTTTTGCAGGAAGAATAAGAATATTAACTCCTTACCTTCAAAATCAGGAGTTAAGAGTCAGTCTGTTAGATACAAACCACAAAATCCTTGTTTTCATTGTGGTAGTTTATGGCATTCCATTTATACTTGTAAGGAATATCATAGTTTGTACTATGATTATTATCAAATAAAACCTTCTTTGAAGAAAGTTTCCATTGTTCCTTCTAGTGTAAATTCTGATTCAAAGTCTGATAGTGTAAGTTCTGATAAGAAAAATGTTAACATAAACTCTGATGCTAAATCCGCTGCAAATGTTAACAAACTTAATAAGGCCAAAGGATCCAAGCAAGTCTGGGTCCTTAAAACTAATAATTAGTGGTCTTTGTGATTGCAGGGCAACAGGAAAAATATTCTAGTTCTGGACAGTGGATGTTCAGGACATATGACTGGAAATAAGGCCCTACTATCAGACTTTGTGGAGAAAGCTGGCCCAAGTGTTTCTTATAAACAAGTAGCTCTGGTCTCAGGACTTAAACACAACCTACTGAGTATAAGTCAAATCTGTGACAGAGGTTATCATGTTGATTTCTTTGAAGAACACTGTGAAATTGTGAGTAAATCTAAAGGCAAAGTTGTTCTGAAAGGATACAGACGTGGTAACATTTATGAAGCTAAGCTTTCAACAAGTACTAATGGTTCTGCAATCTGTCTGTTAAGTAGAGCATCAATTGAAGAAAGCTGGAATTGGCATAAGAAACTCTCTCATTTAAATTTCAACAATATAAATGAACTGGTCAAGAAAGATCTTGTGAGAGGATTGCCAAACACAGTATTTGCTCCTGATGGTCTTTGTGATTCATGTCAGAAAGCCAAACAAAGAAAATCTTCATTCAAGAGCAAGACTGATTCATCAATTCTTGAGCCTTATCATCTTATACATGTTGATCTATTTGGTCCAGTAAATGTCATGTCTATTGCAAAGAAGAAGTATGCGTTGGTCATAGTGGATGAGTTCACCAGATACACATGGGTGTATTTCTTGCACACAAAAAGTGAAACTGCATCTATCTTGATTGATCATGTCAAACAGCTGGATAAATGGTCAAAGATTCTGTGAAAATTTTAAGGAGTGATAATGGCACTGAGTTCAAGAATTTGATAATGGAAGAGTTCTGCAAAAGCCATGGAATAAAGCAGGAATTTTCTGCTCCTGGAACTCCACAGCAAAATGGAGTTGTTGAAAGGAAGAATAGAACTCTCATTGAAGCTGCACGTACAATGCTTGAAGAAGCAAAGCTTCCAACCTATTTCTGGGCTGAAGCTGTGCAGACTGCTTGTTTTACTCAAAATGCAACACTCATTAACAAGCAAGGAAAAACACCATATGAGATGGTGAAGAAAAAGAAGCCAAATCTGAAATATTTTCATGTATTTGGATGCAAGTGTTTTGTTCTCAAGACTCATCCTGAACAACTATCAAAGTTTGATCTAAAAGCTGATGAAGGAATCTTTGTTGGATATCCACTTTCCACAAAAGCCTTCAGAGTCTATAATTTGAGAACAAAAGTGGTCATGGAATCTATCAATGTCTCTTTTGATGATAAGAAGATCACTGGTCTTAAAGATTTCATTGACCATGATCAGCTGAGATTTGAAAATGAAGACTCATATTCTGATACTGAAAATCTTGACAGTCTAAGTCCTGATACTGCAAACTCTGATGGATTAAACTCTGATGTTATTGAAACTGTGGTGACTACGTTAAAGGAAGATGCACCTATGCAGGGGGAGCATACTCAAGATCCTACCACATCTCAAGAAACATCAGAACATGCATCTGGCTCTTCAAGTTCTGATTCGTCAAATTCTGATAAGCCAAGTTCTGATAGTGCTGAAAATCTAAATACTGAAGAATCCAACTCAGAGAGCATAGTTTCAGGGGGAGCATCAGAAAATGAAAATGAAGATAGCATGGATCATGGGGGAGCATCCAGTTCTAGAGAAAACCTTCCATCTGCAAGGAAGTGGACAAAATCACATACACCTGATTTGATAATTGGAAATCCTGATGCAGGTTTCAGAACTAGAACAGGTACTTCAAATGAGTGTCTTTACAATTCTTTTCTCTCTCAGACTGAGGCAAAGAAAGTGGAAGAAGCTCTTCAAGATGCTGATTGGGTGCAAGTAATGCAGGAAGAGTTGAATGAATTTGAAAGAAACAAAGTCTGGACCCTAGTGCCAAGACCAAAGAATAGATTTGTTGTTGGTACAAAGTGGGTATTCAGAAACAAAACTGACAGTGATGGCATAATTACAAGGAATAAGGCAAGGCTGGTTGCAAAAGGATATTCTCAATAGGAGGGAATTGATTATGATGAAACATTTGCACCAGTTGCTAGGTTAGAAGCCATAAGGATATTTTTGGCTTATGCTGCTCACAAAAAGTTTACTGTCTTTCAAATGGATGTGAAAAGTGCTTTTCTCAATGGAGAATTAGAGGAAGAGGTATATGTTGAACAACCTCCAGGTTTTGTAGATACCAAACATCCAGATTATGTCTACAGGCTTGATAAAGCACTTTATGGACTTAAGCAAGCTCCTAGAGCATGGTATGAGACTTTAGCTCAGTTTCTTCTGGAAAGTGGATTCAACAGAGGGACAATAGACAAAACCCTGTTCTACCTCAACCACGGAAATGACTTACTTCTGGTCCAGATTTATGTTGATGATATCATTTTTGGATCTACAAATGACAAACTTTGCAAGAAGTTTGCCAAACTAATGCAGTCAAGATATCAGATGAGTATGATGGGGGAACTTAGCTATTTTCTGGGCCTTCAAGTCAAGCAAAATGAGGAAGGCACTTTTATTTGTCAAACCAAGTACACGAGAAACTTGCTAAAGAAATTTAGAATGCAAGATTGTTCAAGTGCATCCACTCCAATGGCCACTGCGACAAAACTGGATAAGGATACCGGTAAATCAGTAGATATTACTGACTACAGAGGTATGATTGGCTCTCTACTCTATTTAACTGCTAGTAGACCTGATATCATGTATGCTACCTGTCTTTGTGCAAGATTTCAAGCAGATCCAAGAGAACCTCACTTAACAGCTGTAAAAAGAATCTTTAAGTATCTTAAAGGAACAGCTGCTCTGGGATTATGGTATCCTAGAGAATCAGATTTTAAACTAATAGGTTACTCAGATGCAGATTTTGCAGGTTGCAAAATTGACAGGAAAAGCACAAGTGGAAGCTGCCAATTTCTTGGAGGCAGATTGGTTTCTTGGTACAGCAAGAAACAAAAGTCAATTTCACATCAACTGCAGAAGCAGAGTATATTGCTGCAGGAAGCTGTTGTGCACAGATTCTTTGGATGAAGAATCAGTTACTGTATTATGGGTTAACATATTTCAAAATCCCTATTTACTGTGATAATCAAAGTGCTATTGCTATGACATGTAATCCAGTTCAACACTCAATGACAAAGCACATCAGCATCAGGTACCACTTCATCAGGGAATATGTGGATGAAGGTACAGTGGAATTGCATTTTGTTCCCACAGATCAACAATTGGCAGATATCTTCACAAAACCATTATGTGAAGCTAGTTTTACAAGATTGGTAAATGAACTTGGAATGGTTTCAGGTTCTTTCTCTAAATTTGCTTAGACTTGTTCTATGTTATCAGACTTTATGCTCAGTATTTACAGAATTAATCTCATTGTATATTCTGTGCTTAATTGATAAATGTCTTTAAGTACTGACTGTTGTCTGATATATGTTTCTAAACTCTGATAAGTGATATGTTTGTTCTAGTACCTATTCAATCCTATCAGGATAACTGTGCTAGATAACTGACCTAATAGTCTTTAATAAACAAATGATTCCATGTAAGAAGTAATTATTTCGGTGGAAATCTTATGACACTAGCAAATTCTGATAATTGAGCTTAGTTAAGTTTACTTTGTATATCTTATTACTAAGTCACAAATTAGAATAATGCTACTCATCTGTTAAGTTCTGATACTAGTAAAACTGCTGAATGTACTAAGTGCTGATAAACCTCACTTATCAAAAGAAAAAGCAAAAAGATCAAAGAATAAAATCAGGTACTCCTTTGAGATGTAGAGTAAAAATGTGGAAGGGACGACCCAAGTGCATTGCTGGTATTAAGTAAATATGCATTAGAAAAGCAAAATATTTTCTTGGTGACTTTTCACACTCTATGATTACTGGAGAAATACTCTGATAATAGCATAAATTCTGATAAACAGTCGTGACTCACTTACACTGAGAAGCCACTGTAAAATAGAATTGCAAAAGATGCATAAAATTAGCACAAAACAGTTGAGATGGACTCAAGCATGAACTCATTCATCAGTAGGTTTCAGGACAATGACAGATCTTTAGCAAAATTTTAGTTATGCCTTATTTCTAAGATGTACTGAAGTGAATCAGACTATACTCTTTTTCTGTTTTTAGCTTAATGCACACACTAATCACTCCATCTGAATGATGAAAATTTCTGTGGTGGTCTACGTTATTTTAGATAAACAGTCATTGTGTCATTATTGCACAAATTCTGAGGACAAGTTCTAAGTTACACGTTCTGATGATTAAGTTCTGACGTCCATAACTCAGAACTTGTATGAGTATTTACTAAGATGGGCATTTCTTTCTTGAGTTAAGAAATTATGTTCTGATGACTGTTAAGTTCTGGTATAGGCCTAAGTTCTGATTTCTCAGTCTAATCCTTTACTTGGCTTATCTGTGAATAAAATTTGATAACAGTCTCAGTTCGAACTAGAATATGTTGAAGTGGAAGATTAATAGTCACTATGATTAGGATTAATGGTATTCGTACTTAAACAGTCCACTATTTCTTGTGTCTTGTGCGGTCTAGACCATGATTCCTCTTTCCAATGTCTGTTATTCTTTTTCAAAGTCTAGGGAGAAGAGGTAGAATTAATTCTACCTGTCAGCATTAAATATCTTTACGTCTCTTGGCATTCTCTTGCCTATATAAGCAACCACTTCACATCAGTCTTTCCATCACATTCTTCTCACACACTTATCCTCTTTTTTTCTGTCAAAAACACAATGGTCCGATACAACATGTTTTTGAACCACCAAACCTTCAATATGGAGCTAAGTTGTGCCGAGTGGCAGCAGGAGTGGCATGTAACAACCATTCCTGAGGAGATCTGGGATTCTGTCCCACAGGAGGTGCTGAGTCACCTTCTATTCTTCTATATGGATTACCATCGCCATCTGGAGCGATTGGAGGAGGAAAGGCGGGAAGCTATCCGTCAGCAAGAGCGAATCATACGACTCGCCATCTTGTTCGTCGAAGATAGGAAAAGGAAGATGACTTAATCTTGTCTTCTTCCTGTTCTTCTTCATCCTCAGCTTTGTCAGGCTTCTTAGCTCGGACTAAAGCTGTTGATGTTAGGATTATGAGCTTAGGGAAAATCTTGTATAAGTATTGATGTAATTTCCATTTCATAAATGTATTGTCTTGATATATTAATGAAAGTTGTTTTTACTTCAAGATTTTGTCTCTGAGTTATTTCATCTTGTGTTGATAAATCCTGATTGATGTTCTGATGACCATATATATTTTGTTTTATATTAAGTTCTGATTCATTTTCAGCACTTACTCATCTAAATTATCTTGGTCATTTTCATGTGATGTATTTTCAGAATATCAATGATGCAGTGAAAAATAATTCAATCAGTACTAATGGTTTAAATTTTGAATTAAAACTGTTTCTCTTGATTAATGGAACGGTTTTTCCTTGAAACTAGGCAACTGGGTAAGTAATGATTCCTGTTTTCTCGAGCCCAGTAACTGACCGTTATTACTGCATGTCTGACAGGTGTCCAACGGTAACATTTTTTGTTCAGAGTATAAGTACAACAGAGAGAAGATTTCTTTAATCTTTTATTTTCTTTCTACTTTATCTCTCTCCTTACTTTTACTCTCTTTCTCCTTCTTTCTCACGTTGGTTTTTCATACAGACATTATCTCAAACACCTAACAGGCATACTTGAATCTCAATATTTTTTCACATGGCACCAAAGGATTTAATCATTGATGGAGCAAAGTTTGTTCCAAACAACTATGCTGCAATTCTTGATCATGCTGAAGCTCCATCTGAATTGCACTTTGTGCAAGATCTTCTTACACATAGTGATGTTGGGTACTCCTTAACTCAGTCTAAATTATTTTCAAGTCAACAAGTTCTGAGGTTCTGGAGGACTGGAGTTTTTGATGATGGTGGTAAATGAGGAACTCCCAGTATTATCTTCCAAGTGGGTGATTCATCCTATATAGTCACTCCTGGTACAGTACGAAGAGCATTACATCTTCCAGAAGATTGTACTTTCTCTATACCAGAGGAATCAGAAGTTCGGGAGTTAATGACTGATTTGGGATATGAAAAGAGTCTGATAAAACTAGGACAATTGAAACGGGCTCATATCAGAAGAAAATGGAGTTTCTTCTTCGATTGCATCACCAAGGCTTTTGGCAACAAGTGTTCAAACTTTGATGCTATCCCAATCATGAGTCAACACATCGGGTATTCACTTATCAATCAAACTCACTTTGATTTTGCACCTGCTTTAATTGGTTTTATTGGGGATAGGATGACAGAGGATAGAACTGTTGTTTACTTTGCTCGATTCTGTCAACTTATTTATACGTATTGTACTGATGAACCCCAGTTAGTCAGCACTCAAACCCCACCTTTTAAGGTTACAAAAAGGTACTTTAACGACCTGATAAATGCTGACACAAAGAAATCAATGGTGAGACCATTACAGATTCCTCAGTCTGTGAAACAGATTCTGGTAAATGCTGATCCTGCTACTTACCAATCTGTTTACTCCAATGTTCAACCAACTCACCATAACCAAAATTCATCATTTTCAGTCCCTACCACTCAGGGTATATCTCAGCCTACCCACAGAACTTATCTCAAATCCTATCTCTCCACTTCACAGACTGCTCAACCTTCTTCTTCAGCACCTACTGTGAAGCCTACATCCTCTAAGCCAAAGAGAACAAAGACTGTTCCTCAAACACCTCAAAAGAGGAGGAGAATTACTTTGAGAGATGAATCAGATTCTGAGGAACAGATTCCTTCTTCAGAACCTGTGGTAAATGAAGCTGAGAAAGCAACTTCTCAGAAGGATTCTGAAATTGGGGGTTCTAGGCTTCTCAAGAGGCTTAGACGAATGGTAGTTCCTGAAACTCTCAAGGAATCCAAATCAACAAGGAAGTACAAGAAACAGAGGGCACAAAGGCCAGTGTCAGATGATGAGGAGGAAGCAGCTAAGAAAGGGGATCAGGAATCTCTGATCTCACAAGACAAGGAATTTGCTCCAGTCACTTCTTCTCCATCAACTCCATCTCCGGAAGCTGTCTCTGACAAGGCTAACTCACCATCTGTGTCTCTTGTTGATCCAGGCACAAGTGCTGAAATTGATATTCAGAACCTGGTTGTGCCTGAAATACTTTTCTTAGAAGCTCCAACAACAAATAATCCTTCCACAACACCTGTTACTGATGCTGTTCAAACTCCAGAGTTATCAACAACACCTTCTCTGCATCAAGATGCTGATGATCAGATTTTAGGTGAGCGTCAGGATATGGCTGTTGATCAGAACTTAGTATTAGATCAGCAATTAGAGGATGCTGAAGCCTCCATTGCTACTCACACTGTTGTCTTATCAGAAGATACTGATTCTTTAAGTTCTGATGCTGCAAATGTTGGAGATACTGGTGAAGCTGCTCCAACTGTCGATGCTGATGAAGCAGGTCCTTCAGGACATACTCCACCACCGACTCTTCCTAAGTCTGAACTGGTAAAGGAGTTTGTTATCAAGGATGCACCAGTTCCTTGGAGTGAAACTCCTGGTCAGGAGTGGACTAAGGAATGGAACTCAGTTTCATGTGTTCCAAATGCTTTACATCTTGCTGAGCACTTGACTAAAGCTGATGAAATGTTAAATTCTGATGATTTTAAAACCCATCTTAGAGTCACTGCATTGGGTACTAAACATCTACAAGGTCTTCATTCAACTACTCATGCAGAGCTACACAAGATTCAGGAGAACTTTATCAAACAGGAATAAGTTTGGAAAATTGATAAGAAAAAATTCTTTCAACCTACCATTGACAGGATTGCTTATATTGAGAAAACTCAAGAGAAACAACAAGCTCAGATTGATCAAATTCTGACAAATCAAGCTTCTCAGCAATCGCAACTTACTAAAATCCAGACCTCAGTGGAACTACTTATCTCTCTTTTACTACCTGCTGATGCCAAAAAGGGGGAGAAGGTAATTAAGTCCAAATGCAAAACCAACAAGACACTGCAAGGAAAGGATGATGGAAAAGATGACCAAGGAAACTCTGGAATGGGTAGCGGTCATAGTCAAGGTAGAAGGTTTACATCAAGACAAGCTAGTCACAGAACAAGTTCTGATACTGGGAAAAGAATAAGTTCTGCTGCTGGTAAAAGGATAAGTTCTGATGAACTTCTAGATCTTGATGAGGAAATGTCAAGACAGTTATTTCTTCAAGAAAATCCAGAAATGGACTTGGAAAGTTTAAAGGAAGAAGAAGCCAGACTTAAATCAGAGAAAGTCACATCTAAATCTGAAGCTTCTGGTAAAAAGTCACTTCCAAAACTTAAAGGCATTGTGATCAAAGAAAGGACACATACTGAAGCAACATTGGCTAGATCACAACCACAGATAGATCCAAGATCCAAGGGTAAAGAAAAGGTTGGTGAACCTATCAAGGGTTATGTACCTCCTGAGGAAGAAGAAATTGCTGATGAAAAAGATGATCTTGCTCTGACTTCAAGAAAAGTTCTTAAAACAACCTCTGACATGTCTCAAGTTGTTCAGAGTCAAGAAATTGTAAGTTCTGATATTCAGAAGAAGCAAGTAACCTCTGACAGAGCTCAAGTTAACTTGATATCAGAAAATAGATCAAAGACACTCCTACCAGGATTCACTAAAGCAAAACAGACTCAATCTTTGAAGACTACTGCAAGTGGTTTTGAAGCAAGAGTAGTTACTGGAAAGGAAGCTAAAGATAAAACTGGATTGGGAAGTGCTGATGAAAGAAGAGTACACAACATTACCAATGATCCAACTTCCTTGAGTGAACCAGGTATTGGAGCAACTCCTGAGAGATTGAATCAACTGGAATCTGTACAGATGGTTTACCATACCTACTTGAAAGAATACATCATGTTGTATTTCATGATAGATGGTAGGGTTTATCATATAAGACAAAATGCCATTCCTTTGAAGTATTTTGAAGAGTTGGAGCATGTACTTTTCTTACTTCAAGTGGATGACAGAATAACAGAGACTGCTGCAAACTACTTAAAAGAACAGATTCAGAGACAGAAAAGGCTTTATTCTGTTAAGTCTGACAGCATATATTTTCCAAAGTACAGAGATCACAATGGTGATATTGTTGATATGAAGCCTAATACTGCACAGATCAGAACGTATCTTGGTATTAAGGGACTTGAATTCAATCTTGAGTCTGACAAAGCTTCTGTCATAAGACTAGATCAGGAGTTGAGAAAAGCAAAGATTAATGATCTCAGAGCTGCAATCTTTCAAACTGATGAAGATACTGCAGAGCTTAAAGATGTTAAAAGGAGAATGATTGATGAACTAAGATATGCTGAGAAATGTTTGTTGAAGAACTATCTCAGAACAACTCCTGACATCAGAGAGATCAGAAAATAAAGAAGCCAAGTCGAAGATCTACAACTGCTTAAATTCTGATATTTATACAGATTGAAGTTGTTATCAGAAGTTGAAATTGGTAAAAACTTTAAGGACTGTAAGTTGTAGTTATCTAGTCTATTTCTCATGTATTTGTACTTAATGTTTTTGACATCATCAAATATCTGTTAAACTTGTATATTTTGTTAATTTACAAGTTGGGGGAGATTGTTAGATATATTTGATAATGTCATGGCTAATATGTTTTATGTTTAGCTTTCAGAATCTTACGTGAACAGGAGAAATCAGTACTTAACTGTTGATCAGTACTTATACTGGAAGTCAGGACTTAAGGATATCAGTACTTATATTATCAGGAGATAATCATCAGAAGATAGATATCAGAACTTAAGTGCTGAAGGACAATCAGATAAGGACAGTAGCTGATTAAAGGAAAGAAGATCGAGATAAACATAAGAAGAGATATGCATGAAGAAGGAATTCCGTGAAGAATGGAATACTTGGAAGAAAAGATATCTGATTGATATATTTTAGGAAGCAGAATTATATTCCATATCAATTAGCGATTATCTTGTAACTGTGTAGTATGTAAACACAGACATAGGGTTTACACTAAAAGTGTTATCATTATTAGAAAAGATTATTCATTGTAACCCTTGCAGCTCTCGTGATATTTGTTCATCACTGAGAGGTAACAGTTCCATACTGTAACAGAGTTTATTGTTTCAATAAAGTTTGTTTTCTGTTACTTAAGTTCTTAAAGTTCGATTTGAGTGTACTATACACTGTATTCACCCCCTCTACAGTGTGTGTGTGACCTAACAGCCCGGTTGTCACCCTAGCCGCATTCGGGCTATATATGCTTCCACATTCATCCCGGGTATGAATTGTATACTTCTAATGTCCCTCAGTACACATGGTACCTTCTCATACAAAAAATTTATTTACCGGTCTCCCCAGTCCACGAAGTACTGGATCTCTACCCCTCCTATGTCCATTTAAGAATCCTATCATATACTTGGAATCATCGAACTATATCGAAGTTCCCCAAGCGTTTTACTTGTTGATAGGCACAACTAGTCTCTTATGTATATATATATATATATATATGTGTGTACTTCTGAGAATTTTCGGAGGAAGTACTAAGGATGTGAGTTGACCGTTGTTAACGGATAAATAAATAAGGGGGAGTTTCTTTTGAAACTATGCTCAAATATTTAAAATAAGTCGAGATAAATTCATCGATGGTCTGAAAGTATTCGTATGATTTTCTGAAATCCAGGAGTATTTTTGAATAGGTTTTATGATTTTTAAATCATATTAAATCATTTAATAAATAAATTAATAATAAATAATTATTATTAAATAATTAGACCTCGAATGATTCTGTTTTAAAAAACATTTGAAATAATATTCCCCAACTATTTTACGTTTAAATAATTAAAGTAATCTTTAATAATAATAAATCGAATTTGAAATAAATAATCGTTGGAGAATACTTCTCTTATAATAAATGAATAATTAAAATAATATTCATTATTCGAACAATAAAATATAGTTGAGGGAATACGATCTTTCGAAATCATTTTAACTAAATTCGAGGTATTTTAATATTTCGCAAGTGGACCTCGAGTCCCTTGGAATAAAATAAGTACGGACTTTTAGTCATCCAAAACATCTCCGGGATGATTCCCGGGTTTATACTTTATTAAAACTGACCGACTCTCGGTCTTACAACTTATACATCACGCTCTACTATAGCGTTAATATTCTTAAATAAAACACCTCTGGAAATACTTCTGGGTTTTCATCGAATTATACTGACCGATCCTCGGTCTAAAATATACTCCTCATATATACAACGCTACTCTCTAGCGTTATCGATTGAAATTCGGTAATATTCATGTAACAAAAATATTATCATATCGTATGATATTATATAACATAATTCGTAAAACACCATAAATATAGCATCATGTATATATCGAAATTATTTGAAAAAAAACACAACACAACATTTTTAAAATGTAGGGTTTGAAAACTTGCATGGAGTCCAAGATACGTTTCCCGACTTTCTCTCGTTCCGAGTTTTCTAATCAACAAATATCATAATCTTAATCAGCATTCCTACTCTCATCACCAACTTATATTCTAATAAGTTCAATACTTCATAATTTTCAATATTCGACCGACTCGAAATAAATATCAATCCTTGTTCAAAACGGACGGTCAAAGTAGTCTTCTAGACTTTACCAAATGTTACTATTACACCACTCGTACTCTATCATTTTTAATAAATCGTAAAATTAATATTTTAATACAAAACCACCTCGAGGAGCTTCTTCAGTGCTTTTAATATTTATCATAAAAATTTAATTTTGATAAAATGAATTTAATTAGGTGAAAAGAATTTTAAAAGTTCGGTCAACTACGGAGTTTTACTATTCAAACCGCTTTCACTAAAACGTCGATATCTCTCAAACCGTTAACTCAATTGATGCACCGTTTTCGCGTACGCGATCTAGAAAAAATTTAGAACACATTATTTGAAAATGGTTTTCTGGTAACAGGGGTCAAAATCCCGAAGTGGTAGTTTTCTAACAGTGGGTTGTGTTGGATGTTTTTACTCCCCGTGACCTCGACTCCGATATTTTTATAAAATTGAAAAATAAATATTTTTATTTGAAATTTTTATGGGAATTAATAAACTATATTTATTACTCTCTTTTAAAATTTCATGATTTTTAAATATTTTTAAGTCGATCATTTCCATTTACAAAGTTCGTAATTTGTAGCGGTTTTTATCGCGTAAATCACTTTTACTAAAACAGTCATAACTTTTGATTCGTAAATTGAAATCAAGCGATTCAAGTGCCTAAACGATCCTCATAATATTTTCTATCATAACAAAGTCTCATATTTCAAGAAACTACAGTTTATACATTTGGGAACATCTGCAGAAACTTAAGTTGAGTTTTGTTTATTTTAATGAGGTTACGATTACGATCCGAGTTTCGTTTACGTCTTAAATCATTATACTACCATAAAAAATCATCAAATAATCATATCAAAACTAACTCCTATCAAGAACATCATGTTATTGAGGCAACAATCATCAACCTTAAAACTAATTAACTAAACATCAAGATAGTATAAAATCAATCATAAAACCATACTTATATCCAAGATCCTTACTTTTCTTAAAACTTAAAACTTAAACAAAGTTTTGATGAAGGTTTATACCTTGGTGGTCCTCTTCTCTATGTTTGAACCTTGGGAGGGATTGGTTATGATTAAGGATTCTAAATCATGCCATGAAAATCAAGAAAACAAAAAGAGATTTTCGGAGTTACTATTCACCACCAATTTTGAGCAAGGATTTGACTATGCTATACTAATCCAATGACCATGAAATTTTGAACGTACCTTTTACATGATATTCTGAAGTTTTATTTAAAACTTGGTGATTGTTTAATGAGTAGAACATGAGATATGAATTTTTCTTTCCATGGTGTTCTTGAAATCAGCATTGTGTTTTGAAGAGAAATAGAGAGTTTTGTGCTTTCTTGAATGCTTCTCTTGGAAGATTTTGAAGATATGATTTAGTATATAACCTAGTACTAATATATATTTGCATATCATAGTTAGCTTACTAGGTTTACAAGCTAATCTATCTAGTTTAGATTATAGGTTTACTATTCTAGCCTTTAGGTCATCATGTTATCTAGTTTATGTTACTATTTGGTAGCCTAACCATGGTTAGTTTCTTACCATAGTTAGCTAGTTTAGTTAGCTTGGTTTGATACGTTTATTTATTCGCTTACGCGTTTGCTTGGTCGCTTATTCGTTTTCGTAATAAATTCTCGTAAACGGTTCGCGGTGTAAATCCTTTTTTTATCGTTCTTTATGTTTTGAAGTATCGTACTTGGATTTGAATTTTTAGGATTTTAAATTTGTAATTATATTGTGATTCTCGTAATCCTTGATGGTTCATAGATACGGTCGTTTTTCAAAGTTCATTTTCTTCGAAAACTAATAGCATTTACATACACTCATTTAGTACGTATAATCACAATATCAACTCAGGATCTTAATTTATAAAACTCGTATATGGTGTGGTCGCAAAAGTTTTTATTAAACCGTAAGGTTACTATTCATAAAGGTCTTTTACCAGTGTAAAAAATTTGGTTTCTTACATCGCAAGTAACTCATCAGTCACTACTTTATTGTACAATCAATTTATTTGTGTGGTTCATTTTTAGCCACACATTTGAATTGATATAAGTCTACACAGCAACAGAAGCAATTGAAGTTGTTCTGTTTATCTTCTTCTCCAACAAGAGAGCTGATAAAATAGAAGTAAAGATTTTCAGAGAAGCTCAAGCAAATTGTATATCCGTTTAACTTCTCACTGGAGTAACGTTATAATGCCCGGTTTAACTCTTGTATATTCTTAGGGGCATTATAATCGTTACCCGATAATTAAATCTTTGTACAAACAAAAGCTAGATCATTGTATAGGATTTAATTTGTTGATCTTTGTAGAAGCTAGGAACTTTGTTGTTCTTAGATTGTAACCGGTTAATTTATTTACCGGAGTGTAGCAACACCCCTCGTGGATTTATATGCAAATATATATTTTCCGGAATATCTTGTGTTCCTCGTTATACTGTTCCAAACACTATTCGCCTCAAGAACACGGAACCACTAACCGAACACTAAATTTTATATCCGCAAAAGTTTCGAAAGAATTATTTAATTTAGTGATTATCGTATTCAACCTCCCTTCTACGATAATTTGGGACCTAACAAGTAGTATTAGAGTCGACTGATTGATACAAAAATTAGGATCCTTATCTAAGTGCAGTTCGCTGTGCAGTTCGCTGTGCAGAAGCTGTTTGAACTCTAACTGACGAGAGACCTCGTTAAATAAATTTATTTTATTAATTTGATTTCACCTAAATTTATTTTATAAATTTGATTTTTCAAATTTATTTATAAATCTAATTTAAATGAGTTTATTATTTAAACTTGAATAAGTTTATTTTATGAACTTAATTTAAATAAATTTATTTTATAAATTTGACTTAAATAAATTTATCATTTAAATTTTAGTGAATAAAATTTTTAAACTAAGTTAATTTTTCGTTCTTTTTTTTGTTAAATTTGGGTGCCAATTTTTTTTTGTGTTGTTGTTCCGTTTGATCAGTTCTGCAATTTAAGACATTTTGGCATAACTTGTACAACCAGCAATTGGCATCTCAGATTGCAGCAAATGGAGATACACGCGCAAAAGTAATTGTATCAGCTTGAAAGGCACGCGTTTCTGGCTTCGCGGTAATCAAACAAAAAAAGGAGTGCAAATGTAAAGTGGATTCACGCACAGGGTATTTTGATTTGGTGGTTCACTTCGTCAGCATTCTGGCAACTAACCTTATTTGTTTGCTTGGGTATTAACATTCAAAATAAACTAAGTTATAGACAGGATAACAGAGTCGCAAGTAACTTGGCTCGTAAATTTTCAAAGGCAAATTACAGTTATTACTTGGAGTGCATTTTATATTTTTGACTTGTTTATTTTTTCATAAAATTTAAAATTCTTAAATTTAAATTTTTCTTAAATAATTATTTACGTTTTATTTAATTTTTAAGAAAATTCGGAATTCTTGAAAATTAGATTTTACGTAAATATTTATTTTGATTAATTTATTTTCTAAGAAAATTAAACTTTTGGAAATTTAATTTTTTCTTAAATATAAAAAATTAAGGGATCACAAAATATTGGTAGAATCAAGATTTCTCCGGGCTTCAAATATGATTTTAATCTTTTGAAGAAAACGAAGACCATGTGCTATTCAGACAGAAATTTCCCGAACACGGATTTTGAAGATAATGGTTCTCTTATTCCAATGAAACTGATTTTAAGACCTATAGAAGAAAATTGTGAAACTTTCTCAAAGACTTACTCCATAGGATACCACTAGATTTCAGATGTGGGAAATGAATGAAATTTCTATGGGTAAAATTTTTCTCGAAGATTTTAAAACAACTCTAATAATTCCAGATTATATAGTCACACAATGGTTTGTACCAATGCTACATATATCCAGGAATCACAGAGATCAGAAAGGCAGGAATTGTGGAGGTTAGAGAGAATAATGGAGACATACAAATATCTCAGTTACATGCATTAAAGTTGGAACCTCGGGACAGAATGTAAGAGTTACTGATAGTTGACTCAGAGGAAGCTCAGGTAGAAACACTTGAGGGACTGGACGTCAAAACAGTGTTTCACATGTCAGGGAAGTTTAGTCGCATCAGATTCACAAGGAGTACTTATGCTATATCCAAGGATCAAGCCTATCTATTCTGAAGCAGAGACTTTTACATATTCAGTTCAAGAGGCGATTACAAGACTGAGACTGAGACAAAAATAAGATTTGATAGTTACAATTATGACAAGATATATGTAACAAATAACTATTAGGGGTTTTGCTACAACAGAACAAGAAGCTTGAAAAATAAGGATGAGTAAGGATTCATTTGAAGAGTTGATACAAAGGTGGAATGTTTTCTTAGGGAAGCAGCCAGTCAAAACTTATAGTGCACGGGAAAGAGTTGGGATGGATCAGATGACGAGAATAATGAATATATTACTTTCATAGCAATATTTGAAGATGGTCAAACTCACATATCTCAGATTTCAATTTCTTGAACCATTGCAATATTTTTCTCTTAATATTCAATGCATGTTAAGATCTTAGTGTTTAAATGTTTAACACTCGCACAAGCATGATAGCATCACACATAGATAATGCTGAACTAGTTCATTAGAATATTTTTCTGGTAACTAGGATTGATGTTTAACTTGTTCATGTTACTTTAGATGATCTTAAATATATGTTTGAATATTTATTGAACATGATTAATTGCTTTAATGAAATATATGTTTTCCAGCACTTAAGACCTTTGTTTATGCTTATCTCTTATATCCTATTACAATATAGTTTACTCATTTAATCTGAATTGTTTGTTGAGATGTATTAGTTTATAATTGGATTGAGATAGCTAGATGAGATACATCAACATGATTGGGCTATATAGAATTAGTGATTTATTTGTTAATTCTGTTTGTTCCATATCATGCATGTCTTGCTTAATTCTTATGTGTAATATTTTGGAATGAATGCCATGTATTCATAATACAATGCTTGCTCACTTTTATGCCATGAATGCATCTCTTAGTACTTGCATTAATTGTAGAAAAAGCATGTTTAAGATTACAATAGGGCAAAAATTGCCATTCCTCCTTATGTAAGGTTGGAATCGTTTTTCTCCTAGCCTAGAGACAATCTTGTGATGGGTATCATGATGGAGAAAATGGTCAGTCAAAGATAAGAATTAGCATGATAAGGTTGTAGCTGTTGTTATCTCTGTTTATAATAAGATCTCTAATCCATCTGGACCCAAACTGATAAGTTGGGTACCAAGAACTGTTAATCCATTTGTGAGTGCATGACATAACAGGTTAATTGATTCATATGTAATCTTGGTAATTCATACTCAAGGTATATGATCAGAGAAAGAGCCTCACATTCAAATGTGGTTGACAAAAGCTATTCCGTCAATAATCTTTGGAGATGACATCAAAGGTTTTTATTACGGGAAAAAGCTATGCAGAAAAAGGAATGTCATCATGGATTCAACAATTGCTATCACTGATAACAACTAATCATTGGTGTCACTGATAAAAATTAAAGCATATTTCTTGCTGGAGAATCAAGGCACAAATCCTCTTATCAGACGGTTCTACATCAAAGGACAAAATATCAATTCAATGAAGGATTAGTGTCTCATCTGAAGCTGGAAGGTTGAAAAGCTTGCTCTTGTCAAGAGTAAGGAAATGATATGCTCATGGCTAGACTGAAATCTCAGAAATGGTGAAGTCAATGGTTTCTACTGTAAAGCTTTATCTAGCGAAAGTTTAGTTATGGCATTAGAAGCTCTCACCATTGAACATCATCTCAAGGAACTCTTTTGTAAAAAGGGATTAGTGAGAGGACTACCTCATATGGAATTCAGAAGGATGACAAATGTGAGGCATGTCAGAAAGAGAAGTCAAAGACAACATCACATCAAAGAAAAGATATACCTTAGTGATGAGTGATGACTACTCTTATTAAACAAAGTTGTTGTTCGTGCATTTTCAAAACAGGACATCACAGATGGTGATTAATCATATCAGAAGATCAAGCTGAAAGCAACTGTAAAAGAAATGATCCTGTGGTCAGATAATGGGACTGAATTCAAGAAGTACTTCTGATTAATATCTGTAACATCAAGAATATTTTGAGACATATTCAACACTGAGAGCTCCGTTTCAGAATGGAATGGTACAAGGGAAGAACCGGAACTTGATTAAAGCTTCAAGGGAAATATCAAGTTAATCAAGACTTTCTAAATACTAAAGGGCTGGAGCAGTCAAAACAGTTTGCAACAAGTAAGATCAAGACTTGATCAAGATTTATATATGAAGACTACTAATGAGTTAATGGCCAACAGAAGCAAACACTAAATAACCTGAAAGTGTTTGGAGAGAATGTTCTATAGAAGCAAATGATGAAATGTTTTTAGTTGTTTGAAGATCTTGGCATTTGGAGCTAAGACAAGTTAGGATATTTTCCATGGCTACTCAGTGGAGTATACAATCTACATGGCATTTGTGGTTGATCAACAAAAGGTGATATATAGCCTAAATGCACAATTCAACAACTTCATGCTACAAGCTGTTAAAGGAGAAATTAATGTTATTGATGATTCATATCCAGTCAATGGAATGGCAGTGTATAACACAACTCATTACTTCAATAAATCCAGTCAACAAGGGTAAGGATTTTCAGGAAATACCAGCAATAGCTTAGGGGGAGCAATATAAGGATCAACTAGTCAGACACAACACCACATTGAAAATCAGAGGACACTAAAGAACATATCTGTTGAGACAAAGGGCTTGATGTCAAAACTATTCCCAGAGTCTAGTTCTTAAGTGATCTAGATGGTGGAGTAATAATTAGCAGGGCTACTAAGTGTGAATGATTATTTATCTAGTTTTCTATCTAAAGAAGAAACTGAGAAAGTTATAGAAGCTCTGATAGATTCGGATTGATTGGGAGATTGCAAAGCAATATGAACTCAATCAGTCAGCAAGCAGATTGTAGAGAAGCTGGTATCCAAACCAAATGATAATACAATGGGTAAGGATAACCAAAAATCAAAACTGGATGATAATGGCATTGTTACGAGGGACAAGGCCAAACTGGATGCTAGGTTATTATCAGGAAGCAGTATCTAACAAGAAGCATCAGTGATGAGACTTGAGGATATTATGACATATCAGACACTTGATGCACATTCACACTTGGAATTGGACTCTAGTAGATGTGTACAAGTGTACTCCTGGTTGGTGAGACAAAGGAGGAAGTCGATACACAGTGGTTCATGGACTTTGTAGTTGCAGATCTATTGGACTATGTATATCTCTTCTTCACAAACTCACTTCAGGTTAGTATGAACTAGTATACTACTCAAGAAATTGTCAAGGACATGGTATGATACTCTAACTGCAGTTGTAGTTAAATTTAAATTTGTAAAGTTGTCATATTAATAACTCTCTTATCATTGGGCACACACATATTGTTTTATATGTGCAATGATATAATGATAATGTTATATGTTGGTCTACTAACAAAGACTTGTGCAAGATTATTTGCTAAGTAATTGTAGAGTAGGTATGGAGGAGCATGTTGAAAAGGTTACGATTCTTTTTGGAATTACTTCCAGCAAGCCATTAGGATAATTCTTTAAGGAGCTCAAGCAAGCCAAAAGAACAATTCTTTTAGGAGCACAAGTAAACCAAAAGAATGATGGCAATACAAGTAAGTTAAGGATCTTTTGAAGATACAAAATTTGGAAGATTCTGAACATGCCAAGACTACTTACCAACAGAAACCACTAAAGCTTGATCAGTGTAACTCAGGTAAAATGACAAGCTGTAGAGGTATGAAAAACACACTCTTTTACTCAAATGCTAATAGCATGTAATGTTCTCAAGATGCCAAAGTTCAAGGTTCCAAGTGGATCCTAGAGAATCCAATCGTATAGCTATTAACAAGATTTTTAGATATCTTACGGGACTATCAACTCTTGGAGTAAAGTACCCTAAAGATATTGTGCTTAACATGTTTGGCTATATAGCTATAGATTACATAAGTTGTAAGAAAGAGAGGAGAAACATCTCTGAAGCTGTCAACTTAAGTGACAGGAGAAGCATCTCAGGAAGCTGTCAACTTCGTGGAAGAAGATTGATTTGTTGTTATGATAATAAACAATCTCAAATCCAACAACTCTGTGGAACACTCTATGACAAGGCACCTTCACACCAGGTATCGGTTAGTTCGAGAGCATGTCTTTTAGTCAAAGAATCACTTGCAAAACCACTTATTAAATCACTTGTTAAAATTAATCTTTCAAGACTGGTTTATAAGTGTGGGATATCATTCATTGCATATTAGCTGGAAATCCCATCTCTAAGGAATTCTTCATATAAGTTCACAAGTATCAAATCTTCAATATTTAAAGGACTTGTGAATTTATCAGTAATCCAGTACCTCGTACTTAGTGCTACTATCTTGATTATCATGATTACAATGTCATATACATTTGTGGTAATTAAGTATTATAGCATTAAGTTTGAATATTATTTTAATTAATTTAAACTACGATGGTAGACAGTTTCATTCCATATCAGTCTCATAATTTAAATTATGTTAAAATAATATGCAGCATAGTTTTTTGTATCATGTATGAATAATTGTGATACTTTTAGTATTAGTGATATTATTTAGATTTTTTGTTCTAAGTAATCAATGCTTATTTCTTAAAATCACTAATATTGAAAGTTGAAGTATTTTCTAAGTTATGTGTATAAAACTCTCAGTATTTTATATGCTTAGAAAGTATTTATAAAATTACTAATTATCCAGAGAGTGATTGTCATGTATATAAGTCATATATCTTATTGGTGATTATTCAAGGATAATTATAAATATTTAAGTGCTAGTATCCAACTCATAGATATTTAATATTTTTTTGCTTAATATTTATTTTGGGTAGTTTGGATTATGGAAATTGAAGCAAATCAATGAATTTATTTGCTCCATAATTCAAACTAACTTAAAATAAATAAGCAGCATGATTGATTATAACTAAATCTGTCAACAGTTGATATCTAGTATATTTATTGTAACTTACGTGTTACAAATCAATTATGAGATTTTGGTTCTAGTGAATTTAGCAATGCTTATATCTCAAGAATTCACTGAAATTAGAATCATGATTGTAGCATGATTAGTTGTATGCTAATTTTTTGACTTATATCAGTTAATGATATTTAGTTAAGAGCTTAACTATGAACTAATTGTGAAGTATATGAAATTGAATGCTAATGTCTACTTGATAGATAATTGGTATTTAATTCATTGATATCTTATTTTAATATATTTAAATTATGATGTTAGACGATTTCATGTCAAATAAGTTTCATGATTTAAATTATATTAAAGCAGGATGCAACATAATTATTGGTATCTAAAGTACTTGACAAGTATCAGACAATGATATATTGTCAATATTTTGTTACAGATAATTGTGAGATTTTAAGTTCTAGTGAATTTATATGAGTTTCTATATCTGAAAGATTCACTATAATTTAAAATTAGCAGCATAGTCATTTTTATTAAGATTATTTATCAATAAACAATATTGTTGGTAATAGTTTTATAAAGATAGATTATGGAGTTTTTGACATGAATGAGAATTTCTTAGACTTTACCCTAAGTGATCAATACCTTTACAACAACTCATTCATATTGAAAGATAAAATCTTTCTTTCTCTTCTTAATACTACTAGGTTATCAGTCTGTGTCTTATCAAATCATTTATGTTTTTAGGCATAAAAATAGACTTAAGCACTCAAACAGTTTTAGGAGAAAATAAAACTTCTTTTTAGAGTGATAATTGCTTATTTCATTAAAATCTTTTGAAATCATTACTGTACATCATTTCTCTCAAAAGGTTAAAAGCATAACTTTCATTAATTATAGATCTTAAGTGCATTTTTATCTCTATATTGCCATATGTTCTGTGATGCAGGTTCAACCTCCAATGACCTTCTTTCATTTGATAGTCATGAGGTTGAAAAACCACAACTTCTATCCCAGAATGTAAAGACAAACACAAAAGCAGAACCAACCAACACTCTCTTACTACTAAAATGAAGTATGAATGAACGTGAGGGAGAAAGTGCCTTAGTGCACCCCATAAGGAAGGTTCTGAAGTCAACCCAGCAACTCTGTCTCCTACAAAGTTGAGATATATTAAAACTGAGACAACTGCTAGCCCCCATACATCTTCTCAAAAAGATGTAATGGCTAAAAAGGCACAGAAACAGTTACTAGATTCATCCTCTCAACAGGGTGCGTCTATTGAAATACGCATGTCATCTAGGGTATCCGATGCAGTGTCACCACCTCAAACATAAACAATTCTTGATGCATAAGGATAAGTTACACACACAAAGGAAGAGTTGGCGGAAACAAGAGTTTCAACCATTTTACGGTCAAATTTGATTATTCAAGGTTCTTTACCAGGACCAATTGCCTTTACAGGTGGTAGGAGAGGATACTGATCCAATAACCATATGTCAGTGGTCAGTGTCTACCTCCCCGGGCTTAAATCCCCTGGATGCTTCTGCGGATAGCGGATCTGACATAGGTGCAGATCAGAAACTTGTTGACAATGATTCAGATTTACCTGATGAGTCGCAAGGAAATGTCTTCACAGACATTCAAAGGAAACCTTGATATTTATGCTAAATTCTTTGGATCATTGTTTACCTTCCGAGAGTTCAAATATGGAACCCTCAAAGGGAAACTAGCAACTTGTAGATTATGACTCAGATTCATCTGACGAGTCTAATGATGATGGGGATTTACGAACTCCCATTGTACCACTTGTGACCTCCTTAAGGATGGCTAATGTGATTTTCCTTGCAGGTACGGCTGGACTTTGGAGCTATGAGAGGAGTGATACACTTGCGAGAATGAGTGTAAACACGAGTGGAGAGAAGAGTGAAACACTTGTGAGGTACACGAAACAGAATCACACACTCACAGTGAGGAAGAGAGAGAAACACCTTATCCCATTTCCTATCCCAAAACACTGGTTCTTGATACTTCGGGTCTCGAATCTGTTTATGATTGGAACCTAACTTTTAGGGACCTAACATTTACAGACTAGATTAGAATACTTTGGGGCCTAAGAAGTTCGGGACATAACAATTGATAACAATTGGTGATCTCACAGTTGTGAGGTAAAAGCAGTTGGGAAGATTGGTTAACAGGATGATCAACGGTGAAGTCATTCTTGTAGCATTTAAAGGGACATGGTTGATCAGACTATGACTTTTTATTTCTTTTCTGACCAAGTAAAATATGAGAACTCCTTCAGACAACAACATACATTCCTTCTCTAAGGGGGAGGTAAAAGCTTAAATAATAGTTTGGAGGATTCCTCCAACTAAGGGGGAGAAATAGCAGGCAGGAGGAAAAAATTAAAGCACATATACACCACACTACACCATTTTTGTTTGAAACTACGGCCCCTATTGTACGGGAGATGTGGTAAACACGAAGGTGATTTCCTAGTGATCAGAAGAATTAGATTAGTTCATCACTATTCTTCATAAGGGAAGAAGTGGTTTTATAAAGGGGAGTACCATTGGTTTTTATCTGAGGATCCTATTATACGGGAGAGGTGGTAAATGAAGGTGATCCCTTTTAAGCAGTTGACTTTTATAGGGGGAGAAGCAAGAGAGATATGTGCTTCTCAACAGGAAATATGGTTGTACAAAAGAAGCTGCTGATGATTACTTCAAGACTGAGAAATGTTATCTGGAAGAGATTTGAAGAACCAAGGAAATAAAGATGAAACTACTTAAAGATCAGTTGAGTGCTAGAGGAACAAGCATCTTTTATTTCAGTTACTCAAGAAATCTGGAAATGCAGTGCTTGATCCAGAAAACTAGTAGCATTATTTACAAGTCCTGGTACTTTACTTTTTCCAAGTTGTTAGTTGAGTTATCCTCTCTATTTAATTTGTTTGTTAGGTCTAACAATCAAATAGGGGGAGATTGTTGGTGAGATTGCGTTGTTGTATGAACAATTACGTGATAACTCAACACGAGAATAACACTAGAACATGACAGGTTAATAATACTACGACTACACAAGAAATCAGTAAGAAATGAAGACAGGGAAAATACAAAGAATCAAAAGATTAGAAGAAAGCTTGAAGTCGGTTTACAGGTCTTTGAAAGAAGCTCATTAATATGTTCATGCCTCAGTGAAGAATAAAAGTTAAAGACTTTCAGGGTTTCAAAAATAATGGAGATTCAGTGTATAAGTACTACCGAAAGATTTTAATGTATTGTCATTGATTGCAGGTAGACAGTGTTTGAAGCATAGAAATCTGAAGCATTGATGACATGGTATAGACAGAGGTTAAAGAAGACAACTGCAGTCTTGAAGTTATACTCACTGACAGGGTTTCATTTATATGTTCAAGCGCCAGTGAAGAACAGTGAATGAAGTATTCAAGATTGTAGTAGCAATGGAGACGTTGTCGAAAGTACCAGAAAAGATTCCAGTGAAAGTAAAATTATTTATTGACAGTCAGTGTCTGAAGTGATAAAGTTGTCGCAAGCTTAAAAATATAATCAAGGATATAATACGAAGACCTGAATCAGGGTTAGTCGTCTGTGAACCAGACCAGTTGCACTAGGCGTCAACAGCTCGTGAGAGGAATCTGGGTATTAATTTTAGAAGAATTGTTAAGTTGAGGAACGTACTTGGATTGAACATTTATCTGTTGAAGTATGAGAAGAGGTGTGCGGGGTATACATCTAAACAGCTTGAGGGATTGGCAAAGTTCAAAGTTTAATTGTTAACTTAAATAAATTTATTTAATGGACTTTAATATAATTTATTTAATAAACTTAAAATGATTTATTTTATAAACTTTAAATAAGTTTATTTTATAAATCTAAATTAGTTTATTTATAGAAGTTATATTTAAGTTTAGTTTATAAATTAATTAAGTTATAATTTAAACTTAAACAAAAAAAAAGAAAACAAAAAAAGAGAAAACAAAAAGAAAACAAAACAAAAAAAGGAGAAAAGAAAAAAGAAAAGAAACAAAAAGAAAATGAAAAGAAAGAAAAGAAAAAAGTAAAGAAAAAGAAAGAAAACAAAAAGAAAAAAAAAATAAAAAAGAATAAAATAAAATAAATTAATCAAAAGTAAACCAGGAGGCAACCTTTTGGTTAAGTACAAAAGTACTTATACTTAAGTTCGCAAGTTATTAAACTTGCAAAAAGATTCTAAGGCAATTTACTACTACCACCTAGTGGTCGCAGGTTATAGGAGATGCTGCAAAATTAACTAAGTACAAATGTACTAGTAGCAGGGGTCGCATGTTAGATTTTGTGTAAATAAAATCTAAGTAAAAAGCCCCTTAGTAACCTGGTCGCCAGTATGTAATTTTGGGAATAAAAACTAGTGTCATTACCCTCTGGTCGCAAGTAAAAGGAAGCACCCCTGGTCGCAAGTAACTCCTCAACCACTACTTTATTATACAATAAATTTATTTGTGCGGTTCATTTTTAGCCACACATTTGAATTGATATAAGTCTACACAGCAGCAGAAGCAATTGAAGTTGTTTTTAGTTTATCTTCTTCTCCAACAAGAGAGCTGATAAAATGGAAGCAAAGATTTTCAGAGAAGCTCAAGCAAATTGTATATCCGTTTAACTTCTCACTGCAGTAACGTTATAATTCGTGGTTTAACTCTTGTATATTCTTAGGGGCATTATAATCGTTACCCGATAATTAAATCCTTGTACAAACAAAAGCTAGATCACTGTATAGGATTTAATTTGTTGATCTTTGTAGAAGCTAGGAACTTTGTTATTCTTAGATTGTAGCTGGTTAATTTATTTACCGGAGTGTAGCAACACCCCTCGCGGATTTATATATGAATATATATATCCCTGAATATCTTGTGTTCCTTGTTATACTGTTCCAAATACTATTCGTCCCAAGAACACCGAACCACTAACCGAATACTAAATTTTATATCCGCAAAAGATTCGAAAGAATTATTTAATTTAATGATTATCGTATTCAACCCCCCTTCTACGATAATTCGGGACCTAACAAGTATTCTCTGAAATTAAGACAGATTTTAGATTCACCAAGGTGGCCAAAACAGAGATACTTAACAAAATTCAACAAATTCAAAGAAGCTAGAGAGAATCAGGTGCACTACCAAGAATCTTAAATATTCTTTACACTGGAAGTAGAGTGTACTTGAAGCCTTGCTGGTTGATGGAGTTCAAGGATGAGAGGAATACCAAAAGATTTTTCAGTCTAGAAGATCAGCCAAAAATATTAATTAATAAAACTCTAAATGAAATGCAAGAGATGCTGGATCTATCTAATGAAGATGAAGTTGAGTTCTACAAACAACTCCAACTCCGGATAGAAGTTAACAATGTGAAGCTGGGAAAGAAGACTAGAAATTCCAGGAAAAGGGATTAATCTGCTCAAACTAGAGGAACACCTTGAACAAGACTTGTGAGACTCTTTGAACTTTCTATTATCACTTTCAATAAAACTGCAGCACTTATCATTTTAATCTGCTATTGAATGATCTTTTTGTAAAAGGTGTTTTGTTATCATCAAGTCCTTCTAAATTTAGGCCTACAATTCTAGTAGACATAAATTGGGGGAGATGGTTAGGAACATGTTGTAGGATTGATGATATTTTATCAAAACACCTTAGTAGATTTAATTCAGTGAAATTGTAGCTTTCAACGGATAAACTTACTTGTCATCCGTTAAAAGGGTAGCTTATAGTTAAATAAGTTTGTTAGGTCCCGTAAAATGGTTATTTTAAGCTCGAAGTGGGGTTGAATAGCTTAATTACCAATTTAAAAATTATTATGGCATTTTAAAAATATTTATCCCGTTTTAAATATTTTACCGAGTAGTTGTGCAGATTATATATGTGGAAAATAAAAGACAAGGAAAAAAATACCACACGTGAGATTTATCCTGGTTCGCGATGACGCAACCTCTAATAGATTCGCTCACCCCTACGTTCAGTTCCCGAGCTCCTCTCCCGGACTCGAGTTTTCCACTTAAAATAACCTTGCTCCTTATGTAAGCGGAGATGCCTTTACAACCCCACAAATATTTGTCTTGGTGCGTAACTCCGGGTTACCACCTCAAAATAAATGTGTAAACCTACACAACCTAACTTAGACAATAACACCCTGTTATTTTTTCAAAGTTGATGTAAAACCCTTGGTGTAGTCTTTGTCCTTCTAGGCTTTTGCCGATCTTGGATCTTAGTAGTTGGTCTTGGATCTTTTCTCTTCCTCACTGTGCAAAGACTACTAACTCCCCATTAGTACGTCTAGGACATGGGTCTTAGAATGAGAATTACCTCACTATACTTCACCTCACTGTAAAATGAAGAAGACAATATCTACGAAACAATACCCGTTTATATAAAAAGAGTTTGAACTAGTAAAATACTTAACTAGACCGGATGACGTTCAAATATTCTTAAAAGAATATTAGTGTATACTTTTCATTGAATGTTACGTTTTAATCAAAGTATGTTAATTATTACTCGAAGTAGATAAAGTGAAGTGCGAGAGTAATAAATGTTAAGTCCTTTAAGTATTATTACTTAAGGCTTTATAAATGTATACTTTCTCTTGACTAATATAAATGTCAAAGTATACTTGGTATTACTTCGTTTTGGATAATATACCTTATTTTCGAAGTAATAAATATATCAAGTCCTTAGTGAAGCGTTGTAGCTTTCAGATCTTTGATAAAACAACTTCTCGTTTAATATAGTCGTGTGTAGACTTTTATAAATCGAGAGCGTTACACTTATTCTTTAACTATTTGCACTTATAATATATTTTGCAGAATTAAAAGGTGCGTAATTTAAACACGATATATCACAAAATATAAGAGCAGAGTTTAAATTATATTAGCACAATTTATATGTGTATATATAATACAATATAAGCTTTAATTTTTACCCACGAAACACTGAAGATGCTAGTAAGGAAAGTCGCTTAAATCTTATACGATTATATATACACTTATATTTACTTAAAAGCTTTAAGATTTTCCCACGAAACACTAGAGGGGATGGTAAGGGAATTAACTTAAATCTTTTAACTAAATATAAACTGATATATATATATATATATATATATAATATAATCCTTAAGTTTTTCCCATGGAACACTAAAGGTGCTAGTAAGGGAAGTCGCTTAAGTCTTGTTAAATAATTATAGCAAGTATATCAATATATGGCCAAAATAAGTGCATTTAAGTTTAAAGAATAAAATGCTAGCTTTTATGATTTAATTCCCACGAAACACTAAGGTGCTAGTAAGGAATTTAAATCAATCTTTGTATAAAATTATCACTTCGTGCTATAAGTGTATAATTTGTCGAATCTTGTTCTATTAAACAATCCTTATACGGATTTATTTTTCTTTAAGTTATTTTATATAAGAAATTGTAAAGACGAAGAGAAGGTGGTACTAAACTTCTTATATGAATAATAAGTGTTGTCGGTTAAGACTCGAACAAAAGTTAAGAGGTTTACCACTTTTAAGAGATGAAAGACAAAGTTCGCCGAAAAGATTCGCCGGAGGTTCATCCAGATTTTGGCTTGTTGGTCGAACTTGGGCAGCCCTTCGGAAGGCAAGAAAGTAGAGTGGATGAGCTTTGCTTGGGTTGTAAGAGCTTGGTTGGTGGAACTAAGCTTGAAAATAATAAACCTTGAATATATGATATATATTTATAAGAAAGAAGATTTTTGAGATGAAATATTTGAGTTTGGATATTAGAGAGTGTGTAGAGAGAATACTTCTTGAATAGGACCATAAATTAATTAGCTCTTAGGTTGTGTTGAAAATTGGTGGGGGGTGGGTGTTTATTTATAGAAGGGGTTAGGTGAAGGGAGTGGTTGAGATTGAGTTAAAATGAATGGTGGATGAAGATAGTGGTTTGGATTGATGAGGTGGAGATTTAGTTGTGTTTGTTTGCAACTTTCATATAGGACAAACAAGTTTATGGAGCAAAAATCCCAGCAACTATTAATTATATACTAATGATATTTTAGCTTTTTCAATTAATCATTAATTAAGTAATTAATTAAGTAATTAGCACCATTAAATATAACGACTTTGAAAACCCTTTGATAAATATAACCAAAAAT
Organism: Apium graveolens; assembly: GCF_009905375.1. Taxonomy (NCBI): domain Eukaryota; kingdom Viridiplantae; phylum Streptophyta; class Magnoliopsida; order Apiales; family Apiaceae; genus Apium; species Apium graveolens. The sequence goes on from NC_133651.1 coordinate 97,710,767, forward strand.
ATGATAATTACCTAAATGTCATAAAATGATGATCTGCAAGTTTTGGTCAATATTGGTCAAAGGTAGCTTGGTCAAACGCTCGGTCAAAGTCTTGGTCAACACTCGAAAAATCACACCTGAACAAAGTTTCTCGAAAAAATTATGAAACTTTAACCATACATAGAAAATACCATTTAAGTGACAAATCTCAAGTTTCAAGATTTTCTAGAAAGTGAAAGTATTTTATTTGGATTTAAAATGATTAAAACAGTGTTCGATTCCAAATAAAATATGGACGATCTTTTATAAATACAGATAGACCTTTTTGGCTTGAGTTCAGGCTATAATGAATACTAAGAATATATTTCCTAAAATATAAAATATTTTTAGACTGTGGGAAATATTTTTAAGTATTTAAAAGTATTTTCTCCAATAAGTAATATATTTGAGATACAATTATTTGGAAAAATACGAGAAAGGGGATAAAATGAGACATTAATATTTCTTTATCAAATATCAATTTATTGGAATATAAAAATATATCTTTGGATGAATGAATATTTATAGTGTGAAAGATATATATTTTATCCCTTTAAAAATATCTGTTTTTAAAACAAATTTAGCACGAGCCTTCTAAAGAATTCCCAAATTTTGATATCCCTTTTTCAAACTTGTTGCCTTATTAATATTTTAAGAGAGCCTAAGAAATATCATATTTCGATAATTCTTTTACGATCTCATTGGCTTGAATTTAGTGTAAATTCCTTAAAAAAATATATTTTGATTTTTCAGCAAATTGGAATATCTCTTATATTTATATTTAAAAATATAAATATACTTGAAAACATTTTTGAAAATATTTTTCTAGAGATGGCTTTTCACTTTTGATTATGTCAATTTGTTAGGTAATAAATCACTCACAGAGGGGGGGTGAATGTGTTTTTGAGTTTTTCTGCTTTTCTTGAAGTCTTTATGGTGATGAACAAAGTAAATTAAAATCTTGTAGTGAAATGTGTTAGTACTGAATTTAAACAGATAAAAATAGTGAACACAGATCTTTCAAAACTCACTTAATTTTATATTAAAATTAGAATATCTTGCTACTAAATTTCTAGGCTCTTTGTTGATAAAGAGCTTAACTTCTTCCTTGAGAGAATACAAGATTTTTGATCTTGATTATTATTTTAAAATAAAGCATTGAATGTTTACTTTATAGAACAGTAAACACTGGTTATTACACAGTATGCAGTAGCATGTACTAAACCCTATTTTTGGATAACCAAATCTTTCTATTTCTGGCTTAGTGTATCTTTGCTAATCTTTCACGCCTGTGACTTTACTTTGCCAGTTAATCTTGGCCTTTGATCTTGTACTCTTCAAGCTGCTTTCATAGACTTGTCAATCCAACTGATTGGATTGTTTGTTAATTGATAATCTTGGATATTTAACTGGTCTGCACTTATTTAACTGGTCTGCACTTTGTACTTTGAGTTTTACCTCGAGATCTCTAATTTGGTATATAGAGAACTTGACATCTCGATAAGTATATTGGCTTATCGAGATCTCTCATCACTCTATAGTTGTTTTGACTTATCGAAGTCTTTAAGTTCTCTATAAGAGAATTTGGCTTATCGAGATCTCTCATCTTCATGTCTTCACTTTGACTTATCGATATCTCTGAGTTCTCAAGTGACAAATTGGCTTATCGATATCTCAGAGATCTCTAGGGATATTTTGACTTATCGATATCTCAGAGATCTCCAGTGATATTTTGAGTTGTCGATAACTAAGAGTTCTCTAGTGAAGAAATGACTTGTCGATATCTCCATTCTTCATGTCTTCAATTTGGCTTGTCGACATCTCTGAGTTCTCTGGTAGCTTTTCTTGACCTCTCGATAAGTCATTCTGGAGTTCTCGAATGACTTCTCTATAACACAAAATCTGTGACTTGTAGATATCTTGACTTAGAATGTTTTTCCCAAAACAGAATTATTCAACTCAAAGCGTCTTCACACTTTCTCTGAGGCATGATCTTCTTCCAGAGTTTATTCTTAGGCTTGAATTTGTTTATATAAAAATACTCTAGTCTAATCTATTTTACATTTTTACAGACTTAAGTGTTACAATACAAAATGCAAACTTAGATTACCATACAACTTACTTAGGGTTGTCAATTTGACTTAGTCTTGTTATTGTACAGGCATGTCTTGCACAACACAATTAAATTCATGCCTATTTGTAGAGGATATACGTGTTTGAAATTTTATGTTAAATTATGTAAATACCAAAATAAATAATTAATCAAAGATGTTCTTTCAAATTTTTTATAGCACATTCCTGTATACTGTAATGTCTTACAAGATTAGAAGTTATAGAAAATTCTAAGTCATGTTGGCTTCTAGTCTGATATGCAAAATAGGTTGGCTAATTGTAAATATTAGATGCCTTGTAATTTTGCATAAGTAAACTTGAGTCAACTTCTATGGAAATACTTTCAATGGATGTTTATACAAGTCTTCGACGGATGACCCAAGTATCATTCAACGGATGATCCAATAGAGTCTCGACGGATGATCCAACAGAGTTTCGACGGATAACAAATTCAAATAGAAGTTGATAGTGACTTGACAGTCACATGAGTTGATTGTATATAAAAGGAATGTGGCAGCCTGTAATCATGATTTTGAAGATCAAGAAGCATTTCCATTTCCATGCTAACTTGAAGAAATACAAAGATGCTGGATGGAGAAATGAAGAAACATGTGATTAGACTTAGAAATTTTTGTTTTAATAGTTGTCTTTTTCACATGTAACTTGGTGATATATAAACCAAGAGTAGCAAGTAGAAAAATATCGATTTAAAGAACTGAGAAATAGATAAGGCATAATCAGTTATGAATTTCTAAGTTCTCTCTCTGTAAATTTACTTGTAAGCGGTTGTGTGCTTTTTTGCATCACAGTGATCTTCTATATTTATATATACCTCTGGTGAAAACAACAATCCACCAGAAAGTTTTTAAACATCCCTGTTTATTTAATTTATGTTTGAAGGATTTGTGGAAAACTTCCAAAAATCAGCAAGACTTTGCAAGATTTTTCCATCAACTCCGTCAAAATGCATGAACAATTAAAACCAACGAAAATCTTCCAAAATTGATGGATGATTATCAATCCTCTAAAATTTGAAATGAATACACCCCCTTAGTTTAGTTATATACACGTCAATTTACCAAAATATGTAATAAATACGGGGTGAAGACCCTAAATAACCATTTCTTAATAATCATTACCCAAATTACCCGCTAGCTACATCATCGGTGCAGTATGACTGTGATACATCACTGTCATGTAAATTTTTGTTGAACCCTAAAATATTAAAAACTATAAAATATCAAAAAGAATATTTAAAAATATTATTAAAAAATTACATAATGCTCTATTGACATCCACTAGGAAAGGAGTATCAGGCATGATACTCGATTGGAAAAGGATACTCATATCACATTAATACTCTAGCGTTTGACGTATCATCCTGTACTTCACTACCAGTCAAGTATTTAGTTGGTATCTATGGGTCACATATTTCAGTATGAGTATTTTGGGTTATGGAACCTCAAAAAGATGTATTTTTGATCATTTTCTTATAAATATGCCGATTTTAATAATTTTCACTTTTTAGTTAAAAATCAATCATAATTATATTATTACATTTTATAGATTTAGATTTAAAAATGTATGTTACTTTAACACGCGAGAACTTATTGATCAATATAATCATGATTACTTTACAAGTATAATTTAAATGCAACAATTTCTCGATTTAACATAGCCATGCATTATATTTTAAGTCAAAAACTATTATTAATTATCATTATTTAAATTAAAATCAGTCAGTTATGTGTATTATATTATATTATCTATAAGTGATTTTCCTAAATATTTATTGAGTAACCACACTTTTAATTTAAAATCATACAACTGTAAACTTAAAATTATTCCATAAATTATATTATACTTATTTTTTTACATAAATAGGCTAGGAAAACCGATGACCAACTACATTTATCTAAACACTTCGTTGTAAGAAGATGCATCACAAGAATGCAACTTTTTTTATCATATACAGGAAAGAATAATTAATACTCTAAAATTATGTAACTCCCTAACAATGCAACAAGAATTACAGAAGGGGGGTTGAATGTAATTCTGGCTTCTTTTTGAATTTTTAAAAATGTTCTAACTTAATATAAATAACAGTGTTTGATTTGTAGTAAAGCAGAATGAAAGAACAATAGAAATCAAAACACTAAGTAATAAAACACAAGCTTTAAAACTTTCTGGTGGATTTGAAAGTATCCACCAGATATATATTTATATATATATATATCAGATTGAGAACTCTGTGAAGCTTTGAATAGCTCACAACTGCTTTACAAGTTGAACAAACAAACTACAGAGAAATTCTTACAAATATAACTTATCTGTTTCTCTGAAAATAAACTTGCTTACTTAGTTAGTTGTTCTCACTTGCTACACTTGGTTTATATATCACCAAGTTACATGACAGTAGGACAAGATAATAAAACAAAATAAAATCTAGTCTAATATCATGCTGTAACATTACTCTATCCAGCATCTTTTTATGTAACTCCCTAACAATACAACAAGAATTATAGAAGGGGGGTTGGATGTAATTCTGGCTTCTTTTTAAATTTTTAAAAATGTTCTAACTTAATATATATAACAGTGTTTGATTTGTAGTAAAGCAGAATGAAAGAACAATAGAAATTAAAACACTAAGTAATAAAACACAAGCTTTAAAACTTTCTGGTGGATTTGAAAGTATCCACCAGATATATATATATATATCAGATTGAGAACTATGTGAAGCTTTGAATAGCTCACAGTTGCTTTACAAGTTAAATAAACAAACTACAGAGAAATTCTTACAAATACAACTTATCTGTTTCTCTGAAAATAAACTTGCTTGCTTAGTTAGTTGTTCTCACTTGCTACACTTGGTTTATATATCACCAAGTTACATGACAGTAGGACAAGATAATAAAACAAAATAAAATCTAGTCTAATATCATGCTGTAACATTACTCTATCCAGCATCTTTGAATATCTTCACATTTACATGGAAATGGTAATGCTTCTTTGTTCTCAAAATTTTGCTTAACAGGCTGCCACATTCCTTTTGCAAACACTTGATGCATGTGACTATGTTGTCACTATCAACAACTATTTTGAATATGATCATCCGTCGGGAGTATGTTGATCATCCATTGGGAGCTTTGTAGATCATCCGTCGGGAGTCTATCTGTCACTTGACTCTATTTCACTTATACAGAATTACAAGACATCTCATATTTACAATTAACCAACCTATTCTGCATATCAATCTAGTAGTGAACATGACTTAGAGAATCCAACACAATCTACTAGACTAAAACATTTTTTTTGCAGAAATGTGCTACAGTACTTATTTGTTACATAAGCTATACTCTCGATGGACGTCAAATTGTCATCCATCGGGACTATAAAGTTCATCCGTCGGGACTATATTAGAACATCCGTCGGGAGCTACAAAATTTAAAAGTTAAATCTACTAAGGTATTTTGTTTAACTTATCATCAAGCTCACAACATATTCCTAACAATCTCCCCCAATTTATGTCTACTGGAATTGTAGCCATAAATTAAAAGAGACTTGATGATAACAAAACATCATAAATGTATAGATTAAGATATAGAAGATAAAACTGATAAGTGCTATAATTTTATTGAAAATTGAATAAAGTAAAAGTGCAAAAAGAGTTCTCACAATCATTATCAAGGTGTTCCTCTAGTCTGAGCAGATGATTTCTATTTCCTTGATTGTCTGGATTTCTTCCCAAGCTTCCTGTTGTTTTCCTCTATTTAATTTTGGAGCTGCCTGTGGAATTCAAGTTCTTCAGCATCTGACAGATCCAGCTTTTCTTACATTTCCAATAGAGTTTCATTGCTAGAGATACTCAATTGGTCATCCAGTCTGAAGAATCTTCTAACACCCTTGTCATCCATGAATTTCATCAGCCAATAAGGCCTCAAATGCACTCTATTTCCTGTGAAGGGAATTGATAGAGTTTTTGGGAG